>NW_009704657.1:8467-10610 GCF_000703405.1 Apaloderma vittatum
AATGCACGTAAGGGGGGGGAAAAAAAAAAAAGGAAGAGAAACTGAGTTCTGGTCTGTGAGGAGCATACTAGGCAGCTCCTAAACTCTTGGTGCTGGAAGAGAGCCCGGGGTCCCAAGACCTGCAGTTTCAGGGGAAGAGGAGCCAGGCCCCACTGCAGCACCAAACCGCGAGGCGAGAGCTGGACTGAGTAGATGTCTAACTAATAGCTAGAAGAGATGGAAAGCACAATTGAAACTGCTGAAGATGCCCAGGCCAAGAGGCTTGACATTACACAGGTAATTTGGCGACAGCTTTACTGAGTGGCGTGCTACAGAAGGAGTCAGCCCCCGCTCCTGGGAAACAGGCTTACAGGACTGGTTCTTGCAAGTTACTTCCCAAACTGTAGCACCTCCCCAGAACACAGGGCACAGCACAAAGCAAGAATTAACAGGGGCTTATTTTGTTCCTGTCTTGCTGAACTCCAATTCAACACTGTAGCCCTTGGAAATACAAATATGAGGGTGAGGTTTAGTCGTAACAACACCAAGCTGGAGCCCAACTATAATAAAGCAGAGCCAGCACCAATTGTTCCAGTCATTTGAGACACAGTTGAGTCCTTACGGTCTCTAAAAATCAAACACAGTTTAGGATCTCCCTATACAGTTTGGAAACAGAAGATGGACAAGATCAAGTTACCAAAGTGAAACTTTCCTTCTGTATTCAGACTCAGACCAGTCCAGCCTGTCAGGTTATTTGCTGACTGCACAGAGAAGTGACCACAAATCAGGTGCAAAAATGCCAGGAACTCCAAAATGCCAGAATGATTATTTACAAGGTGAAGACTATCTGCCTGGTGTTAGAGGCCTACGAAAACAGAGGGGAGAGAGCGTGGTTAGTGGAAACAGAAGAGCAGTCCGTGCTATAATCAAACTAGGCCAGCCATGCTTTTCCTCTGGCTGTTGAGGAAACAGCCTAAGTTTGATCCCTTCTTCTGCTGAACGAGCTTCTCAAAGGCGACAACACAAATGCTGTCAGCAGGGCTCAGTTCCTGTGGAGCTACTTGGCAGCTGCTACAGGATGTTACATCTTTGCTTTACAGTGACAGGCTATATAGTTGTTAATAACCAACTGCCCGGAAACTTCAGCTGCACTGCCAGAGGAAAAATAAGGGTTAGTTTGGAAATTCAGTAGAGGAACAAGTGATTCTTCAAAACAGAGAGCTAGGGCAGGAGGCATGTCTGGCAAATGGTCAGTCACAACGAGAGCATGCAAACCTCATCCGAACTTTAATCACGATGGTTTTGTATTGGTGAAGATGGAAGCTACTGATCTGTCCATTTCCAATTTCCAAATTGATCAGGGAGTTAAACCACGAATTCATGATCTGCACACATCTCTTCTTAGTTCTCTTCTTTTTTGGATTCTTCCTTGGGTGCTTCAGGAACCAGGATGACTTTTCCAACATTCTTCTTCTCCTGCATCTGTCTCATGGCATCTGCCACCTGGAAGCAACAGGAATCCAGTGAGACCCACACCCACCATGCAGTGCCATGCCCTCCCTGGGCCTCTTGGTCCACTCAGACTAGTCTGAGGTCCACCCAGGAGGCAGCTCTCTCAGAAGTCCAAGCAAGAGCCTAGCAGTCAGGTGCCCCTGCACAGAGGTGCTTTGGACAGAGTTGGGCGGCTACTCCAGCCAGCCCACAGGAAACTCCTCAAGAATTCACACAGACCAACAGTAACATTCACAAGGATGCTCTGCTGCACAAACCATGCAAGAACGAAGCACGTGTTGCCACAGCTTCCTTTCCAGACGGGAGAGCACTGCAGAAACCCAGCCAACAGCCAGAAGGACAACACTTCCATCATCCTCAGAACCACAGCACGTTTTTAATACTTTTAAGCAAAACAGCACCTGGGCCAGGCCTAGACTCAGAGTTTTCCTTAAGCACTTGCATCAGGCTAGTTCTCAGATACTAACACCAACTGATCACTACCAAGTCCATTACTCCCCTGCAGTAAGTCCTACTCCAGCAAAGGATTTCCAAGGGAAGAACCTGAGTCTGCCTGGATACATCAATGCAGCAACACTGAGCATAGCAAAGGTGCTGAAAAATCTGCCCCTTCCAGCATCCTCATTCTGCTTCATTGCCTGGGCTCTCTTTC
>NW_009704657.1:10641-13771 GCF_000703405.1 Apaloderma vittatum
AGCAGCAACCTTCCCAGCCATCTGCTTAATCACAGGGTGAAGACTCAGGGCAATCCCCAGCCCCAGGGGTAATCCAGCCCCTCCATGGGCAGCTGCTGCCCACTGAGCACAGCTGAGCACCTGACCTCTTCCACAGGGACTCTGTCTGGCACTGCCCAGCTCTGTGCAGCGGAGCAGAAGAGCCCAGACACTTTACTGCTCCTTAGTATCTTCAAAGGAAGAAGGCACTGAAGGTCTGAGAACAGATGGTTATTAAACATTTGCAACAGTTTAGTCCCCATGAACAAAGTGCTCACATTGAAACAGAACTCGCTGTGCAGAAAGCAACTGCCCAGTAATCTCTGGGTGCTGTCAGGCTGTATGTTAGCTCAGACTCACCTGATCAAAGGGCCATACAGAGTCTATTTTGGGCTTGATTTTGCCTTGACTGTAAAGGTTAACCAGCTTGGCTACAACACCTCCGACAAGCTCGAACTCCTCATCCATGTATCCAAGGTGGTAGCCACACACAGCCTTGTTATGGTGTAGGAGCTGCAAGGCATTGATGCTGAACTGGTTCCACCAGGTTTTAGCCATAGCCATGAGGTTCTTCTTCTGCCCAGTGAGCAGGTTTGCTACACCTAAGAAGGCAAGGCACATATGAGCTGGAACCAACACAACACCAGAGGCAGTGATACCGAGTAACAGCCACACACACAGCGGTGGAGGGCAGAGATGAGAACTGGATCACATCAGGATCTACCTAGCTAACCTTCAGTGACAACAGGTACCTGCCTCGGCTTCAAGATACGCAGAACGTGTGGATTATCGGCACCCACATACTGCAAAAAACAACTCTCTTAGGAGGGCAGCAGCAGTGGAACTAGACTGCAGCGCTGGCAGAGGCAAGAGAGGCTTACGTGCCACATCCAGCCAGGCTGGCAGGCCAGCACTCTCCTCCTGCAGCCAGGCTTCTTCAGGGGAGCCACACGCTGCAATGGCTGGGACAACAGAAGCAGCACACTGGTGCAAGTGTCTGGAATGCCACTGGGGGTTGTGTCAGGGCTTTGTCTATTGGACAAAACCACAGTGTTTCAGGGCTGGGGAATGGAGAGATAAGTATGCAGTAGCCTCAAACCTCATCACCCACACACCCTCTAGAAGAAAAGCAAGGCTCTATTAGCGCTGTGCATTAAGTCAGCCTGGACAAAGCAGCTCTGCCAGCATTCCTCAGTGAGGACATTCCAGCTTTCCTTACAGGCACCGGCTGGTGCTTGGAGAAAGATCTCTCCATGGGAGGGGAAGGGCCTCTGAGTCTGTGACCAGAGCTCTTGGGACAATGAACAAATCTCGCTCCTCTGAGTGCCTCATCGAGGCAAAGCATCCTAAAGACCTTTGGGAAATAACAGAACTATAACACACAACAGTGATGCTCCCTCATGGCTGGGCATCCTGGCACGGAGCAGCTCAGAGCTTTCCCTTGCAGATGCACACCCATCCCGCCATCACACGGTCCCTCCTACGCAGGAGCTGGGCTTTGGGCACGCTGCTCACACTTACCATAAGTGATGAGTTTGCCCATCGGCTTCAATAGGTTGAACGCTTTGGTTGTATCGGATCCTCCCAGAGGGTCCAGGACAATGTCAACACCTAGAGAGAATTTAAAGTAAATACAAGGGTGTTTTTTTTCATTTGAAAGACGGGCAGGACAGTTGCAGAAGTCCTCTACCACACGATACCTTTGGGAGAGATTTTCCGGACCTCTTCTGCGTAATCCATTGTTCTGTAGTCAATGGGGTGAGCGACTCCACTCTCCCTGAGTGAATCATGCTTGGAGGCAGATGCTGTCCCAAAAATGGTGACATTTTCTACAGTCTTGCACAGCTGGATGGCAGCAGTTCCCACACCACCTGAAAACCAACAGTGAGACTTAGAAGCAAACGGGCAGTCAGAAAAGCCTTTGGAGAGGTAAATTATCCTAGCACTTGAGGCTACGGTGTAGTGGTTAGGTATGCTGGGATGAAGGTTGGACTAGATGATCTTCAGAGGTCCCTTCCAACCCCTAACATTATGTGATTCTGAGAAGTACTTACCTGCAGCCATGTGGATAAGGACACTCTGGTTGGGTCTCAAGTTTCCAAAGTCAAACAGGATCATGTAGGCAGTGATGTAGTTGACAAGAAGAGCAGCTGCTTCCTCAAAGCTCATTCCCTCAGGCATCAGGAAAGTCTGACTGGCTGGCACATTCACAACTTCTTGCCAGAGCCCTGACCTAGCCAGGACCATCACCTTATCGCCAACCTAAAATCAGAGGATAAGGTGGTCTGAAACAAGCCCCAGGCTAGCAGAAGTCAGCACACCCATGCCCTCCAGATGCCAGAGCCAGGCACTCACGTGTTGTTCTCCATGCAGAGTTCTGCAGGGACTGCAGCACCCCAGGCTTGGGCAGGAGCCTGTCGCCTGCACAGCGCTGCTGGGCAAACCGCACCGCAGCGCCTCTCGCCACAGGCCCACGCCAGGAGCTCCAGAGGGACCGCAGGTGCCCCTGGCTCTGGCTCACACCCAGTGTGCTGCCTGTCTGCCAGCTGCCCAAACCAACCGCCTCCCAGCGGGGTAAGAGGGCTGGGGGCCATGTCCTCGCCCTCTGCCCAAGCTGGGACCAGGGGTCCAAACATCAGAAAATATTTCTGATGCCCCTTATACGGATCATTCTGCCAACAGGCAGGAGACTTGGGGCAATGCTTAAGAGGATCAAGCCTCGAAAGCCCAGGCCTAAGCCTCAGGCCTGAAGTCTGAAGCATCCCCCCAAAATCTGTTCTTATCCCACCGGGCAAAAAACGCCTGCTCACTGTGCGGCAGGAAGGAGAAGGCAGAACACCAGGCAATCCCATCAGCAAGCAGACAAGAGGCAGAGTCAAGGCAACAAGCAGAAAGGCTCCTTGGTGTGTGGGTTCGGCATTTACACCTGAATAAACCAAGCTGCTTTCCCGGAGGGAAGCGAATCATCTCTGAAACTCTCGGGTTTTTCTGACGCTTTTGGTAATTGCGCACCAAAGAATCACCTTAAAGCAGCGTAATTGCAACGGCCCTAAGACCCAAACGTCTGGGACAAGCAGAGCCAAAACCTCTGTCCCCTGAGCTGCTGCAAACC
>NW_009704658.1:0-285 GCF_000703405.1 Apaloderma vittatum
AGCCTTCCCCCACCCGGCTGCAGGACTGCAGCCCCCATCCCTGGAGGCAGCCCCTGAGCAGGTAAAACTGCTCGTAGTAAAGTGCAGGGAAGGCAGGAGGAAGCAGGTGCAAACAGAGCAAACAGCCCTGATCCTCCCCGCAGCCGCAAACCCCTCCTCCATGTGTGTGAAGCAACAGACCTGTCTCAGCCCTGGCGCTTGCAAACGATTCCAGAGGGTTTCAGAGGTGCAAAAAGGGCAGAGGGGAGATTTTGGGGTTATTCCTCAGCTCCAGGCATGGCTGTT
>NW_009704659.1:0-17648 GCF_000703405.1 Apaloderma vittatum
TCTGTGCCCAGTTTGTATTTGTACCTGGGATATATTTATTTTGTATATGCATTGTAAATTTATATATATTGTAAATATATATATGTTTGCGTAAATACATAAAATACATTCTGATGCATATGGAAGTATCTAAAAAGGATAATTTTACCCACAGTTTCACCAAAGGTAAGTAATGATATTTCACTCTGCCTCAGCACGTTCTTTGCCCACCAATTTTTGACCTACCTCCCTGTCCCCACATTCACAGTAACTGAGCATGCTTCAAAGACTAACAAGGCTCAAACGGCCTTGCGAAGGGCAAAATAATATAAACCCCAGCTTGTTGTTGCAGAGATAAAGTCACACATGGGATTCCTGTAGTTACTGAGGCAACCTGGAGGATACCTGTGGTTTGAACCTCAGTCCATCGTTTTCCCATGCGTGGGTGGCCAAATTACCCTCTTTGCAGAAGAGCTGCTACTCAGAATATGCTACCGGGGCTTCACGGAACTTCGAGCACAAGCCAGTCACAGACCTGCTGTACTGCAAATGGAGGGAAATTATTCTTTCCTATTAATGGCACTGCACTGCTAACAACATCCATTCATAAGTCACAAATTATCTCAACTACAGTTTCCAAGGAATAATCCTGGGGGGGGAAGAAACTTTGGAATTTTTAAGTCTCATGAATTCTTGTTTCTTTTGTTTAACTCTGAGTTTCTGAGACCGTGCACTCAGGTCAAGTTATCAAGAGTTTCTGAGGTACCACGAGAACTATAAACCTGTGTTTTTAAAAATGAAATATGAGATATGTCACCAGAATCTGGGTTTTGAAGAAAAAAAAAAAAAGCTATCATGAGACTCCATTAAAAGCAGGAGATTACAACATTGTGACCCAGAAGTGACATGAAAGAGTCAGCACTATTTCTAGGTACAGTGAGACTCACATTGTTAATTTTTGAAATGCTCTCTATAAAAATCTGGTACCAAATTAATAGCTGACATAAGTAATTTCATCTGAATAAGGTGAAAATCACATGGATAAGGAACGTCACCAGACTCATCTATGAAAAACTTTGGCCCTGGGTGTTTTATCTTTGTCCATTTGAGTGGAGCACAGGCAATTTTCATATCAGCAGGGCATCTTTTCTGAAAAAAAAAAAAAAGAAGGAGGCAAGAGATTTTGGAAACAAAATTATTATTTGCAACTGTGACAGATACTATGGTGATGCTTACAAGAATTTTTCCTATTAAGCTTTAGCAAGTGCTAGTGCCACAATAAATAACCTTTCATATATGGAGCCTTCAGAAAGAGCAAATAAGGAATAATACAAGCAATTCTAGAAGAAGTTTTAAAAAGGATTTTATCGCTTCAAACTTAAACCAATAATGTAATAGGGAAAAAAAGTGGCTGAACTATATGGAATTACTTACCAGGGTATCCTCATTCCTAATCTGTAATTTATATGCACATTTATTCTACATTTCTGTAAAAATAATTAGATATACTTGGATTCCAAATGAAAAATATCAGATTATATGTAAGGCAGCACAAAAGCATCTGAGGTTAAATAACATTCCCAGTGAGATGCCTACGAATCTTTTTAATACCCAGTAGTCAATAGTGGATTTTCCTCCCATTTCCTATTCTACTGAGGCTTCAATCCCTCTTCCCCTGAGAAATTTAACTTTGCATGGACAGGAACAAAGAACTTTGAAGGTTGAAAAAAATGTAAAGTCAACGTAAGTGTTTTCTGTACAGATGAAATGTGCATGCAGCTGAGTTTACAGAAGGATTTCGTAATATGAAGACCTACGGAGATCAAAAGTAATAACAAGGAGTCTCTCAGAGTCTGTGGTGGCATGAAAGGATCGTGCATTCGGGAGAAAATTTACATTCTCTTTGTTGACATCTTGTAGATCGAGCTATGCCAAAGGGATATAAATCAATGAAGATGTTGCTGAAGTATATGAGTCCGTTATTAATACAGTCCAGTATATTTTATAAGAATGTGTTTTTTTTAAAAAATGAGAAACGTATTTATATCTTTGCAATTCTCTGACAAGTTTCATTCCCTACTGTACACACAAATACAGCTTGTATAACCCGAATATTCTCCATTTTCAGCTGGTCCCACTCAGGCATAGTTACGTAAATAAACATAACTAACAAATATGAAAAAACCCTGTTAGGACGGCCACTACGTAACCAGAAACTCTAACCATGGCTAGAATTTCCCTATACAATAACACAATTTCCCTGTCCCTAGCATCTCCCTGGCAGTCCTTTAATCTCCCTTTCAAGCAGTCATAATTTCAATCTAAGCACTGCATTCCAAGGCTAAAAAGAAAAACAAGTATAAGCCATTTGGTGCTATGGTCCAGGAAAATATTCACTATACCAACATGCTATAGTTCTAGAGCGAAGATAAAAGTAGAGATTCAAAGACAAAATGCAAAAGGAAAAGTATAAAATATTCCTGGGCTAACATGCTAGGTTCTTGTATTTATGGAGGAATTACCACTGATATATGTACAGAAACAAATATCCAAATCTTTTTGAAGTTAACTGTAGGATACATGAAGCGACTACTAAAGTCAGCAGCTAAGCTATCCTTAGTCTACAGTAATGTTTACAGATAGAAGATGGGGGGAAAAAAAAGAAACAGAGAAAAACCTGAAAACAGTGACTACTGGATGCTTGTATCCAGCACAGTGAAGAATGAGTTCACGTAATAAAGCAGTGTGAAGGTTTTCAGTTCTTGAAAGGCACACTTGGAGGATTTAAGTAAACAAGAGTTCAGTCCTAAAGGCAGAACTTTAATGGAAATCAGGGAGGACCTGGCATGTAGAAGGTTTACAAAAACAAGAAGCTACGAGGGAAAAATGGAAGACAGTATCAAACCCCACCACATGTTCCAACTCCACTACGATTAAGATCCTCTAGACTTATATGAAAAAAAAAAAACTAACATGAAGAATAAACTGTCAGATGAACCAATTATAGGTTAAAAAAAATATCTATTATTGTAAGAAATGGGAAAGCAAACCAACAAAAACATAGTCATTTAGTCTGATAATTGTGTAGAACGAACAAACCAGAGCAGTAAAATAGTAGAATTGATCTGAAAAATAAAAAAGACCTTTACAAATACATTGGGTGAGGGGGAAGATATATTGCAGAGAAAGAGACCACAAATACAGAAGACCAAACAACAAATGTGTAGCAATGTCCAACAAGATATTTCTTTAGAAATTAAAACAAAAAGCTCTTTTAAATATTAAAATAGATTAAAAGCTTTCTGAAGCATGCTTTGAGCACTGCTGCATTATATGAAAGAGAGGTGGAGGTGCAGCAGGTCTGAGACAATACCAGGAAGGCTGCACACAGGGCAGTAGGAAAAAAAAGAGATTTTCTACTCGTATGCAAAAAGCACAGAAGTAGACATGTGGAACACAAGACACTATATTGCCTGTGTCATTGCTTGTTATTAAAAAAAGCATGGCTCTGCTAAAATCAGTGGAGCTGCAGCCATTTAGAACAGAGTTTTTCTCTCTGTTTAGCTGTATGGTTGAAGTGTTCCCTTATGTTGAAGGAAAACACATTTCTCCCTCATAGTCCATTGAAAAACATTCCCAGCATAACCTATCTTTACGAAAAGACCTCCACAGAAAGTGGAGAAACTTAGTCATAGCTGATGAAGAGATATTAATCTTGAAAATGCATGAGAATGCATGTTCCCCTTTTTTATTCATGAGACATCTTTCTTAAAGGTTTTTAGGGTGAGACAGAAGTGTATCACAGGTAAGCTACATTCATGAGACCTGGGCAGTAGTTTAGCTTATTCCAGAAGACTCCATGAAGCACAAATTCTGCCGGATACATCAAAGGAGGCTCAGTTACAGAAAGACAGGGGAACACAGTTTGGGTGAATATTTCTTCCCTGGGTCTTGCTTGTCAGAGACAAAAGGGGAATTCTGATGGGCAAATAAGAGAAATAGTGTCCCATGAAAGTGGCATAAGTCTTCCACAAAAATAACTCAATGAGTAAAAGTATTCCAAAATCGAATCTAATAACACTGCGTAGAAAAATCTATTCTATCCGTCTAGAATTCAAAGTATCATAAAGCTAGGGAACTGTGCAAGCAACATTAAACAAGACAAGTAAAACGTAATCCAGAGTACTTGTAACAAAAGCATAAGATAAGGAATGGGAGAATAAAAATGTGAAGGCAGCCTAATGCTTCCACAATTAATAGATCTACTTAAAAAAAAAAAATCAATTCAGTGCAAAGTTAGAAAGATGTCAGGAAGGAGCAATTATTCATGGCTAATTACTTTTTAGAGGATGATGACAATGGGTTAGTTTTCTCTGGTATTGATGAAGAAAAACCTCTGGGGAAATCATTTGCAAAGGTTACCAAGGATATGAATTATTCTCTGGTATGTATGAAGTACAAGAATATGAAAGAATGAGTAAAATACTAGTGTAGTGAAGGTCATCAAGACAACTCGGCTAATAGCATAAATTACCACTTTAGAGATTCAAATATGCCATCAATATGTCTAATAATGAATGATCTCCTGGAAGGGATGATTTGTTATGAACTGTTCAGATACTCACCAGAAAGAAGACTTTAAAATAATTTGCTTCAAGAGAATATGGCAAAAGACAAAATTACAGAACTCAGCCTGTAGTTGCCTCTGCAAGTGAATTAAGGAAGAAAAAAAAATAATATGTTTACCCAGGGCTGTACCAAGGTCAGTTCTCTTCCTGTAATGTGAGGTTATGTAGCACCTCCTCGTATTTACTTCCCAATATCTCTCCAGAACAGCCGTCTGTGACAGAGAGAGAGACTTCACTGCAAGGTTCAAGCTAGCCATCTCTTTGAACTTCACTCACAGGTCCAATACACAGATTTCACTGGAAGGTTGAAACTATCAGTTTATTAGAACGTCACTTACAGGTGCTGTACGTCACTACTGCAGGTTTTACGGATATAATGGAAGAACGCACTATTGCAATTTGAGGAAGAAACAACAACCAATACACAGGGTACGCTGTTACAAAAACTCAGTGATTCTTGGAAAATGTACTAGTACAGATTTAAGAAGCACTCAAGTTAGTAACAATAACAATCTTAAAGTGTGTCACATGTGTCCTAGTCACTTAAGATTTTTCAGGTAAGGGTTCTCAATGCCAGGGAGAATGTCCTCATCTGATGTCTTGAATAAGGGGGGGAAGAATCTCCTACAGTCCAGCTGTATTGTTGGAAGAATGTTCTCCAAAATCTACCCAAAATCTTACAATTTTTATCCTGTAAGGATGGGATGGCGGGGACAGAGGTATGCTGGAGGAGAATGGACTATCTAGAATATTTATCTTTGGTGGCGTGATGAGATTTCCTCTTATCTTTCCTACTATGTTTACTAATGTCACGACTAACACACCAATTGCTTACTCAGCCAAATTAACATGTCTTGAACATAAATGATTTATTTGGCTGAATTTAACATATCTCGAGAATAGAATTTAACATATCTCGAGAATAGTTGAAAATGAAAATCAGGGCAAAATGTTTGGGTTTGGGGTTTTGGTTCCACTCAGATTTTGGTCCTCTGTCTGCTGTTTCATTTTGGATAACCCAGGGCCGGGTCATTTTTCACAATCCCCCTTGGGTTATCACAGTTAAGGGTCTGTTAAGGCAAGACAGAGCTGAGCTGAATTAATACCTCTCTACATCTTGCCTTTGTTCACTGAAATTTGTTCTGTAGGTATCCATACATCACCATAGTCTTCTCAATTTTACCTTCTCTCTTTTTTGTGCTCTCTCTTATCCATACTTGTGGTTTCATTATAAACTACCTATTCAATATATCCATTTTCAACCATATTGCCTGTACTGGTCTCTAAGACAGCTAGCAACAGCTTTATCTCCTGGGAAATCAGCCTGCCTCACCAAACCCCTATTCCAAATAGACTCTCCATTCTAATTTGCTCACAACCCTTATTAGTTGTTCGCATCCCTGCTGCAAGTGCTCTATAGCATTTGAAAATCTGATTATAGGCTCCATAGCACTCATTATAAATCCTCCTTCTCATTACTCTTTCCTGCCTTTAAGCTGCCGTTTAGCCTGTCCATTATCCTGCTCTGGACCCATTTCTGTGGAGTTTTCCCTTCATGTTTTCATCTGTTCCCACACCACTCTCAGTAAGTAAGATAGGCACACATACTTCTGTCACATTTATATGCAACCTTCATATGCAGCTGAGGGCCAAGATATTAACTGTATTAGCTACCAGATCCTCTGTAACTGCTCATCTGATTATGTAATTAGGCAGCAGCTCCTAGACCCTAGGTAATGAACACGCATGAAGCCTGTATGTGTTATGAAATGCTACCAAACCACTTTTATTAGAAGATAAAAGAAAGTTGGGATTTTCAAACTTCAGCATGGATTTATTAAAAACAGACTGGGCTTATTATCAACTGTGTAGACTTCTGTTGTGAGACAGTATTTAAAAATACCCTTCCTGTATTTATAAAAATCAGTGAGCCTGTGATACTATTCTAAATGATGGGATTAATATTCAAATTATAAGGTAAAAAGGTAAGCAAAAGGCCCAGTCTGCCATTTTCATGCATTTTCATCTTCAGTGCTATTTACCTTGCAACAGGCAGCTCACCTCCAGACATGACTTGAATATGCCACCTAATCTTTCCAAAATTTCTTCTCTACAAGGGAGCCCTCATCCTTCCCATGGTAATTAAAAAAAAATCAAAAAAAATAAAAAGAATGGAAGAGCTTGTGAGGAGGAGACAGGCCAGCAATAGAGCCAGAAAAAGGAGTCTGACCCACCTTTGAAAGCCGTCACTTTGGAGAAGTCTGAGGGCAAGGAGATCGCAACTGCCTGGCAGGCAGTGTAAGAGAAGGGAAGTGTTTCATGAACATCTCACCTACCTTGGCAGCTAATAAAATCTGTAGAGTTAAACCAGCGTAAAAGTAGCATGGGGAGAAGTAGACCTTTGCAGCTGAAATAAAATTGTGTTCAGCCCAATGAAAGCTGATACATTTCTTGTCATCTAAAAACATGACCACCTGAGGGCTAGGCTGGGTGCAAAGGGCAGGAAAGTTTTAAAGTAAATACTTCCTCTACAAACAGTCAAAATCGAACACCGATCAGTGAAAAGGTTGATGATTGAGCAAAATTTCAAAGGTGAAACATACTTTCCTGGTAACAGGGGTCTGAGACTGCACTATTCTGCATCTTGAATCTGGTCTGATCACTGATCCCTGGGCAAACAATGCCGGAATGATTTAAAGAGGAACCAGGCTTGCAGAGCAGTCATCTTTGCAATGCTTTTGAAGACATCTAGCACATAATACTGTAAACACACAAAAAAAACCCCTAGCAGGAAGATCAATAACAAATCAGGCAGTAAGTACAGAAGTGATCCCTGTTTATGCAATTACAGATTTGAAATAAGTCCATTTGTATTAATTTTTTTTCATTTCCTCTGAGTCACTGAATTGTTAGTCTCTAAGAATATTGTTTGTTCTGTTTTGATTGGCAGTCACTTAAATGGACAGAAAGAAGGGAAGAAGGAGAAAGAGAGAAAGAAAAGGAGACACAGAGAGAGAATGAAGGAAGAAAGAAAATCTTCTTTGTGTGTGCATGTACATGTGTTTGCAGAGCCATTTGGACTTCATTGGGTATATCCATTAGGTTTATTAGGTGAAAGTGTCATGCTCCTAAAAAGAATAGATTTTAGCATATCTAGGCCATCTATTAAAATGGTATCAAAAGCTATAAATTCCAAAGCATAACGTTTGACAGTAAGCTGTCATAGAAGCAATAGATTCATTATAAAAATGCTAGAAGTGCATATATCTCATTGACTGTTTATCATTAACTGCATGGGATGCTGATAGGAAATGTCTAGCTATAATTTATATTTCTGATGACTCTCAAATCTATTACTCACCTTTCTCCAGTTTTATAGCTCCTCTGGACAGAATTGAAATTGAAGGCAGAGTAGGTTCTGGAGGGGAATTTTCTGTTGTTGCTCTTCTCTATTATCTCATCCCTCCAGCCTGAGCTGTCCCTCACATGTGAATGAGACCTGCACTGTCCAAGTGTTTCTCAGAAAACAAGGTTTAAAAACAAAAACTTAAAGGAGAGCGGAGGCATCTAACTACATCTCAGTTTAAAATCTTGCAGCAATTTGACCGTAACGATTAAATACATTCTGGGTAAAATCATCAGTTGTGGCACTGGGAAAATCTCTGATAAAGATTACAGTAGTTTCGAGAGTATACAGACCTGGAAATGAGTCTCTGGAAAAATTAAAAAAAAAAAATCTGTTAAATATTCAGTAAATCAAAGATTCATTTGTTCAAGTAATCTGATCTTGTAAAAAAATCCTGATGTCTGCAGAAATACTATAACAGAATCAAAGCTAAAACTTTCATATGAATCCATTCCAATTAATGATTAGAGTTTAAAATTCATATGATTGTGTACAGAACATTATATCTTTTTTATTTCTTTAAGAGACAACCTACCTGATAATTGCAAAATACTTCAGTAAAGTTACAAAAGGAAGGGTTTATTCTGTTCCCTTTAAAAATAGCACACATGTTTGTACAGATGAGTTTTAGAAAGCTACTAGAGCAATGGAGCTTGATAGCCTTCCTCCACGCAGCAGAATCTAAGTCAAAGCTCTGGAATCAAGGGCTTGCGACGCCATTTCTCATGGCAGATTTTATTTTTCTTTTATTGACTACATCTACTTTTATAGCACTTGCACAAATGTTAGAAAGAGGACAGGCAGTAATAGCAGAGCTTAGAGGAATATTTTTCATGTGAATAATGGATTCTGATGTAGAACAACCTAGCAAGAAAAATCTGCATTCTCTGTCTTTCCCAGAAAGAGAAAGGGAAACAATTCTTCTCGTTTCAGACCCCCATGTAATCTGATCCAACAATTAATCCCTGAAGGAAAACCAAGAATGTTTGTTACATGATCAACATTCAATAATGCATTTTTGCACAAGAAGAGGTTCAAAATAGTTCACAAAAAAACAATGTAAGATGAAATCTTAGCGGGTTTCTACTATAAAGTCTGCTCTTGTTCCATGAAGGAATGGGTTAGTGCAGTTTTGCCTCTGTACAAGATTTGAGCTCTATCGGGAATATTTTGTTTAAGAAATTATAATTTACTTAAATATCTCCTGGTAGATCTAATCCAGAGTACTGGATTTTATCTTGGAGAAAGTCAAGCAAGTCTAGAAGTGAAGTTCACACACATACACTCATTTCTAGAAAAAAACTACCTAAGAAAAATATTGTCTCTTCTCCCCACAATAATATATGATCAAATCTAACAAAAGATCTGATATAACTGATGAAGTTTTTGTTACAAAGTCTCTAAGATCAGTCACTTTCTTATATTTAATACTGTCATCAAAAGAGATTTTTTGTAAGACAGCACGTTATGCTGAGAAGTTTCTATCTTTCCATAACTAGAATAATAAGTGAAATTTTCACTCATACTTGTAACTTTACTGTGATCTGATGGATGGGTAGAAGGATCAGGTGGATAAGCAAGAAATGCTATACAACTGAAATGCCCAAGTAATGAAGACGCAAATGTTAGATTACACTGTAACTGCCTAAATCAAAGCTATTTTCTTCACAATATAAGAACGATTTAAGTGAATGTCAAATGTGCAAATAACTAGGCAAGAAACTTATTATTCAAAAATTGTATGGTGGCAGATTAAATCACATACTGTAGTTAAGAAGAAATTCATCCTCAGCAGGTTGTGTCCAGGTTGCCACCACTAACCTTAAAGGTCTGAAAGCTGTGTTACATCTGGAGCTGAGGCGCATAAAGGTGATGCGAATATTTTCCCATCTCCTGTAACTTACAGACATTTGAAAAACAGTCCTATTATTTGTACTTCCAGAACACGGTGATTATATAATTTCTGATGTTGTTTGCATCACATCCTACCTGAAGCCCTGCAAAGCCCATGGGACTTCAGTCAAAGGCCCCCACACAAGGGAAGATTTTCCATACATTTGAGGCAGGACTTTATGCAGCCTGAAACACAAGTGCCTGATGCATGCAAGCCAGAAAAGGAAAGTAAACTACTTTTATGGAGAAATTTAAGAGAGGACACTGGCCGTGCAAATGAAGAGCACTTCATTTCAGGAAAAGACATAAAACACATTGGAGGGAGGAAGGATAAAAAAGGAAAAGGTGTAGGGGGAACCAATGAAAAGACCCAGCCAGGGCATGAGGGCCTGGCAATACGTGACAAAACACAACATTATGTTGTGTCGTTAGGCTAGGCTGAAACAGGTGGAAACATGAAGCTGCAAAGGAAGATAAAAATACTGGACTGATCATCATGATGAGGGGCTTTGCTGCAAACCCAAGCAGCAGCTGTAGAACTTCTTCAGAAACAGAGAGTAGTGCTTCACCTCATGAGAGTTGGTTCTCCAAGAATTGCTCCAGTTGTGGGTAGGAATAGGCAGAACTTTTTCAAGTGAGACATCTTTACCTATCTGGTTACTGTATAAGCCTGTCAAAAACCACCTCCTAACCTCCAAGGGAAGTTCTGGTGAGGTGAGACCCTAACAGAAGCATTAAGCTCCTGTTTAATACCCTCACTTGCTCCAAGAAAAATGTGGCTCGGATTTACCTCTTCTCTCTTCCTTGCATATATGTCTTTTACCTATTTGTTTCATCCCACTGCAGAGGATAAGAGATCATCCATTTTCTTTCTTATAAAATCTTTTGAAAAGTCCAGTTTTCTTTTGGATGCAAAAAGAAAACAGTTTGCAAAACCCTGACATTTCTCACAAAACAGTATGCAGGGAATTTTTGTCACTCTGGAGACTTTGTGCTGGAGAGAAAAGTGGTGTTTATCAGTGTTGTTGGGAAAAAGAAAAAAAAGATGGCTTCAGGTGCAAGACAGAATTGGGTATCATTCCTGGAGGCCTGGCTTGAGTTTCATCTTGGGTAATTGGACATTTTCTGAGGAATTTTTTTTTCTTTTCATCAGAGCAGATCCTATTACAATGACGCTTGGGAAAAAAAAATCTGTCCAGGTCACTGCATTTTGCAGGGCTAATCATTACAAATCACGACCACCCCTATATCCAATAGACTATCCAGTCTGCTTCTGAATACCTGCCACAGAGCCCAGTGCAATGCCATTGTAAATTCACCTCCTCCACAAAACATAGTTTTCTTCTCTAACCTGCAGGGAAATAGTAGAATTGCCAGACAATCAAAATACAGGTTTTTGAAAAGGTCAAAGGATTCCAGCAAAATATTATATTTCGTGTAGTGTACAAACCATGAAACTGTTGATATTTCATTACTGAGGAAAAAAAATGTAACAAAAACAGAATCTGACAACTTTTTTTTTCTTTTTTTTCAGATTTGAGAGAAAGACTGTAGCAAAAATAGAAACAGGCATCTAACATCGACTCTTTGTTTTTTGGTTTATGGTCATTCTGCCTTACGCAAAACACTTTAAACAACCTGAATCTTCAGTTATTGTTGCAGTTTAAACCCAGCCAGCAATTAAGCACCACACAGCCACTTTTTCACTCCCCCCCCACCTCCTGCTAGGATGGGGGACACAACTGGAAAAGAAAGTAAAATTTACGGGTTGAGATAAAAACAGTTTAATAGGATAGAAAAGGAAAGGGGAAAATAAAAGTAAAATATGCAAAAGGGATGATGCACAGTACAATCGCTCACCACCTGATGACCAATGCCCAGCCAACCCTCCCACCTTATATACTGGGCATGACTTCCTATAGTCTGGAATATCCCTTTGGCTACCTATCCTGGCTGTGTCCCCTCCCAGTTCCTTGTGCACCCCCAGCCTCCGCTGTCAGGGCAGCACAAGAAGCTGAAAAGTCCTCGACTTAGTATAACCACCACTTAGCAACAACTAAGACATCAGTGTGTTGTCAACATTGTTCTCATTTTAAATCCAAAACACAGCACTGTACCAGCTACTAGGAAGAATTAACTTTATTCCAGCTGAAACCAGGACAATTATCCAGCAGAATTTACTCTTTGTTCCATGACAGATAGAGCCAATACATAGGAAGAAAAAAAATGCAACTTGCTGTCCCAAGCTCTATTCAAGTACAAAACTAACAAATTTTTTTAATCCCTTTCATACTGCTGGTGCTCCAAGGGTACTAGATCTGCTTATTCCCATATAGTTCTCACCAGAGCAGCAATGCACTCTGGAATGAATTTAGCCCGTTAATCAGAAGAGCTTTCAGAGCCTCCTTAGTTCTAACAGTTTTATTGCAGGTAAGTAAGCAGCTGAAACTACCTAAGTTCAGGAGCTGCAGTAATTCAAATAGCCAGTCTGGAGTAGGAGAAAATTGAATGCACAATTCTCAGCAGCTTCGTCTCGATGGAGAGAATGGAATTATTCTTCAAGTATTACCATGTGCTGCAAGAAAGCATTACTTAGGACTGGCTATCGAATGTCTAATTGCAGCATTGAATCAAATAATTTAAAATGATAGCTATCTAAAGCCAAATTGTAAAGTGAATACTGGACCAAGTAATAAATAATAAAATTACACATACTATATGTGATTGTTCATTGAATCAGATTGCCAGTCATAATAAAAGCCTCATTACTTCATGATAGAGGAAATGCCTCTATCATTATCAACATATATTATGAAACTCCCATTATCAACATATATTATGAAAACAACATGGTAAATCTGCTTTTGATTAAACTGGACCTACCTTAATCTTATTCCTTTCTTATTCTAAAGGGTGGGGGTTTTTTCAGACTCTAAAGATGGCTTCATCACTATAGTAATTGTGCATGTAATTCTTTGGTCTCTCACAGTATTGGCTGCTTTCATTCAGAAAACAAGCTGCAAAGAGCACTCAAAAGGTAAGAGTAAAGGCACTGGGAAAGAGAAATGTCACCTGGGGGCAGGGAAGGTGCTCTTAATTTGTCCTGGTAGATGAGACTGCATGTCTCCACTGAGATTTCCCCCAGGGACTTGGATGAGCTATAGATATTTGGCTGCTATTTGCAATACATATATATATATGTCTCTCTATACATAAACATATATGTATGTGTGTATAAGAAACTCAAATTCTGTTTCAGTTTGAGGGTCACCTTTCATTCGCGTTGGGTTTGAAAATGCCAAATTCCAATGCCACACAAAATAGACTAGAGATAGAGTTCTCACTTTGATGCATGTGCAAATGGAATGCAAGTTTATTTAAGTCTTTCCAGTACAGCAGCAGGGTAACTTGTAAGAGGATAATTTTGCATTTTGCTGTCTGAGGGCTTTTTCTGTGTAATTGTTAGTATGTGTGGCAACTGACATTCCAGGCGCTGCGAATGTATTCCTTTCCAATGTTACAAGCAATGTCAGAGGAGGTTCATATGTACCTTTTCCTGTTCTCACTGCATTATTTATCAAATGAATATAAAATCAAAATGTTGATGCACAGAACAATATGTTAATCACTCTAATGTGCAATGTCAGCTTAACCCAATGAACCTTCGACGATGGGTCAAAGTTCAGTTTCCTACTGTTTTAACCCGTATTTACCAATCTTTTTTGCCCTATTATATTCTCCTTTCTTTAAGATTTCCCACTTTTTCTCTTTTTTTTTAATCTACCCTTCCTATTCAGCCAAAAAAACTATTCACATAAGCCCTTGGTTGTACATTTTATTTTATAGCTTATGACAAGCATACCCAAGAGATTTCAGCATATAGGTACTTGTTCCCAACAAACCTAGAGGCAGGTTGAATCTATAATTCACTTCTAACCTTGCCTGAATACTGAGGTTTTAATGAAGTGCTTTCTCTACCTCCTTAATATTTATCTACCTATTTCTTGACAACTGGTATCAACTACTGACTTGGTTTTGCATTCAGGTTACTTTCCAAGCAGGTCAGCACCAATTACCAGTCAGAACTAGAATAACAAGGTTACAACTACTTAATGGACACCTTAACTGAACAAATCATATCCTAACTACACTAAACTTACCCTAGAGACACGCTTTTCAAAGTAGTCTAAGGGCATTAGGTTGTCATATCATATCCTATCCCATATGTTAAAAACCTATCCCAATCCTGAAGCATGAATTCAGCAACCTGGATTTCTCTATCAGTTGTTGCACAATCTCCTCTTCCTCTTCGGATCCTGCCTTATTGACTCCTTGTACCATCAAAGTGAAAATTCATAAGGACTGGGTCCTCACCACTACAGGTCTTGGGGGAGGAAACAGAAAAAGACATCACTGATGTAAAGACAACATTGCAGATGCTGGCTGCATTCAAAGCCTCACAAGAGGGCAAGGCAAACACATGAGAGATGATCATCATTATAGGCAATGACTTCAGATGATTTGCCTAACAATGGCATGTATTTTGGAGGCTTTGAGGCAAATTAAAAATAAAGAGGTGAAAAAAATACCCACTATATATTTCTCTGCAACCTAGGTACCCATTCCCCATGTACCTCTGAGTTTTAGCCCGAAGTTACTTCCTCCAAATAAAAGGACATAAAAGGTCCTATGTATAGACTTCTCCAAGTTGCAGGGGAGTTGTTTTGTGGGAGTTTTTCTTTCCTTTATTCAAATATAGTATGAGGGAATTACCACCATCACCTAATTTTTATGTTTAGCTCACAGAGCTAAATTTTGTTTGTCTGATTTTGGTCCTTTCTGTACTAATGCAAATAAGCTTTTGTTTTGTCCCTACTGCTTGGACAACTGCACACCAAAGACTACCTGTTACCACGTCACTGGTGGTCAGACAGTACTGAGAAGTTCAGATAACACTGTTGTTATCTTCATTAGGTGAACATATTTCTCTTTAGGTGCTAGGCCTTGGTGAGATCTAATTATTATTGGCATAAAGTTTGCCTGTGAAATCCCAAGATGCATGTCATTTAAAATTGCCAGTGCCACAAAAAGGCACTGACAAAAAGGAAATTAGGATAAACCAATTAGAGCTGAATGTTAGATTGCAAATTATTTGGGAGAAGGAACAAAGGAAAGCTTTGATCATGTATTGCTTTGATAAGGACCTAAGGACAGATACGGGCTCAGCTTGGACATATTAGCACTATGCCAGTGGCTTTTATGGAGACATGTTCATTGTCGTCAGTTAAGGAGCTGCTACTACATACTTCCTAACCCAAATTTTAGATTTATTTGCATTTTAGATGCCTTTAAACATGCTGCTGTCTGTGTATGCTAAAGGCAGTCCTTTCATCATCTGACTATAGATAAAAGCAAACAAGTACAGGGAAAAAATAGCTACATACAAATGGCCTTAGAAAACATGGATAGAAAAATCTGAAGGGAATTCATCGCAGTAGCCAGGTTTCAAAATAATTCATTAAACAGCTACCACTTGTCCTGTCACTGACTATCAGTCTGGAAATGGATAATGTTCTAAATGTGTCTGCTTTCATCGCACATTCTCCCGCTATCACAGTTGGTAACATTAGCTATGTGCAGGAAGCATTTTGCAGTCTCTCATAGCTATCTTATCAATACCACCACAAAACTAAGGAAATAGACGGAGAAAAAAATAATCACAACAGTCTACGGTTATAGTTGAAAGCATAATGCTTCTGTCTAGCAGACAAAAATGCTTGCCCTATAATCCTACATGACTGTGGAAAACAGAACTTTAATAATCAGGCTGAGACTTGCCATTTAAGTTTACAGCAGAAAGTCTGTCATATTTGTTGTTAACATTCTGAATAATCCTTAAAAACAGTAATCTGTTTATCATTTATCTTTTAATACAGCATTATTATTTCAGGAGAGCATGCAATGAGGCTGAAATGGCCTTACTCCAAAAACAACAACAAAATCAATCCCTTTCTACAAATCTGATATAGGCAGGCTCTGTACTATTTGAAAAAATTCACTGAACCATGAAGACTGGCATTTTCACCATAAAATTCAAGCTTTATTTGATGAAGCTACTGAACATTGCATTTACCTCAACTAAGGTTTAAAGCAATCATACATATTTTCACTGTCCTCTCAAGAAGGAAGCTTTGAATATGAAGTAAATCAGGTTGCTACTTCTGCGAATTTCAAAAGGATCTGAGGAGGGACACAGAAAAGATGTATGGTGCTTAATGAAAAATACCTCTTCAATTATGATACTAGAGGCTCAGCACAGTGAAAAAAAAAAAAGGAGCATAAAAAAAGATAAAAAGACAGTGCAATAATAACATGAAAGAATTTTGTTCTCCAGCTTTCTGATTAAAAGTGTATTTTCATGTCAACTTTATGAGAAATTATGTACAAAGCCTGTTTGTAATAGAACCTGTTTTAATTTGTCAAAGGTTTACATTGCATAACTCGATCACATTAATTGCAGTTGCCTCCTCTATTGTTTACTCTTGAAAGGCAAACAAGGAGAATCCAGCTCCTGTAGTACCACCAGGTATGACAAGATGTTTTCTTTAGGCCAACTCCTGGCCATCACAACTTGGTAGTAAACACTCTAAATGGGAACTTACTATAGTCTAATGTTTCTATTATTGTTAGTGTCAGCTGAAACACTGGAGGGAAAAAATTCGACTCGGGAGACATGTCTTCCTCATGTGGCCACTTGACATTGACACCAATCTGACTGAGAGAGCAGGTAAGTGGTTTAGAGATGATATTCCCCTGCATCAAGCTGAGTGTCATATAAAAGACTCATCTCTCAGATGGTTACAAATAAGCTTATATTAATTGAGTCTTGGATAGGTTTAAATTCAACACAGTACATCAGGGCACAACAAGGTCAATGTGGCTTCCAATACCCTGCTAAACAGCAAATTAAGCATATTTAGAGAGAACAGGCCTAACGCTCTCTGCCAGGACTGAACAATCATCAGTCTGTGGCAACCTTTTATTCAATAATCAGGTCATTTTAGCAATCACACAGGATCGTAGTTTTAATTCTCTGCTCTGCCAGAGGAAATTCTGAATCACCTCTTCCTTTTACAAAAGAAGTGTCCTAATCACCAAGTGACACAGGAGGTTGAGAAGGGCTGCGAATACTTGCTTTTCCCCTTGTGCGCAACAACCCACCATGCAGCTGAGGACTGCTGACATCTAAATGAAGTAAAACATAGAAGGAGAGTCAAGCACTAGTATAGCAGTGAGAGACCTGCCACAGACGAGAACACCTTGTGTCCACTTCTTCTAATGTGCCATACTAAATAAAATGTTGGACTTTTCAGCAGAGCCTAGAACTCAGGGCTTCCCTTTGGTATTCGACACTCTTAAGTAGACATTTGAGTGCTAGCAAGATCCCAGCACATCAGTTAACAACTGGGCCTCTGGGAATTATCACAATACCAGAGCAATAACAATTCATTACACAGCAACATGTATTAGTTTTAAGGGTGACAGAAGATATTTTGAAGTGATTTTTATGAAGAGAAAAGGTAAGGGACGTGAGGATTTTGTTAATTTAGTAGTCCCTGAAGTTGAGTAGTAACATTGCAGTGCTAAAAAGATTGTTATAGATAATATGCTTCCACAGTAGAGATCCAAGCAGGCAGGCAGAAATGTCACTCTTACTGTATTGGGTTGGCTCAGCCGGATTT
>NW_009704660.1:0-238 GCF_000703405.1 Apaloderma vittatum
AAAGAAAGCACATCACCAGTATGTCCCTGTCCCTCCTTGCCCCCACCTGAGCTGGGTGCGCTGGTGCTGCAGGAGTTGCACCCATGTTTCATGTCTTCTCCCTCTCCTCTCCCCGCCCAGACTTGGGTGCTGCTTTGTGCCAAGCCCCCGGCTTTGTCGGGCACTGTGGGTGGCTGGTGGGGACACACACACACACATGGGCGAGCTGTGCCCACTGCTCTTCATCCCCTTTCGACAA
>NW_009704661.1:0-214 GCF_000703405.1 Apaloderma vittatum
AACAACACGGAGCAGGGTGTCCCCAGGGTGCCCCGTTGTGTTTCATCCTCCCACCCCCAGCTGCTGTGGTCAGGACAAGGAATTTTGTCCTTTGATCGTCCTCAAATTCTCTGTTTTAATCCGGGTGTTAATCCCTGCCCAGCACCCACTGTCCAGCCTGGCCCCCACCCAGCACCCAGACCCCCCCGCAACAAGGATGCCCTGGCTGGGAGCA
>NW_009704662.1:0-232 GCF_000703405.1 Apaloderma vittatum
ACAACACCCAAACAAACAACACCCCAACCAACACCCCAACCAACACCCCAACAACCAACACTCCAACAACCAACAACACCCCAACAAGCCCCCAACAACATATCAACAAACAATAACACCCCAACAACCAACACCCCAACAACACCCCAACAACACCCCAACAAACAACACCCCAACAACACCCCCAAAAAAACCAACACCCCCAAAAACAACACCCCCACAAACAACACCA
>NW_009704663.1:0-48979 GCF_000703405.1 Apaloderma vittatum
AGGCCATTCTATGATTCTATGATTCTGAACTGCCAGTAAGAATTAGCTCTGCAAAGTACAGTGTTTGCTACAGCATCAATATAACAGGCCGCCTGAGACTGCAGGAGACCTGAATGAAGCAGTAGTAAAGATAAAATGTTATTCTTTTCTCTTGTGACATGAAAGAAGCTGGCAACATTTACTTATCTTCCCTACTCTTCCTGTTCAGTAGCTGGTAGAAAGTAGCTTTCCTCATCACAAACGGCATTAGAGTATCATGAATTAGACATGGGGCAGGTTGATGACATTGCTAGACTCTGTAGAGTTAACACAGCTTTTTCAATAATCAGAATTATACAAGAATTCAATGGCCTTAATTCACTTCAACTCAAGACAGCAGCAAACGTTTTTATATTGATTAAAGTACTATGGAATTGCATTTTCCTCATTCTACATGTTATCCTACTAAAGAGCTTGTGATATTTAGTGACTGGATAAAAGATGTATCCTGGCACATCTAAATGCAGAGTGCTCACCTTCCGTGAAAATTAGTGCCTTGCAAGTATAAGACAGCTGCAAGTTCTGGGGTTTTTAACTTTGGTTTTCTCCCTCTGAAGATTGATGGGCTGCAGTTCTTTGCCTCCAGAGCAGACAGTTGGGAATACTGCCTATACTAATGGATTTATAACTCCCAAACTTAAATTTGAGGACTGTGATTTTGGTTTGGTTTTTTTTTTTCTCCCTTTCCATATTTGTTCGACAAAGGGTATTCCAATGACAACAAGCAACAAAAATGGTAATATTTTTACAATATAATAACAAGTTTACTCTTGATAGATGTTAAAGAGGCTTGGTAGGAGGGATGACAATAGAGGGCAGAACCTTAATAGTTTTGTTTGGCAGCCTCAGCAGGTCTAGAGCTGCATATGAGAGAAAAATCCTCTAAATGCAACTGCTAAAATCATCTTCCACACACTGGTCATCTTTCCACAATAATCAGGGCCTTATTCTATCTGGCTTTTTGTGTTGAACTCCTACCACATTTCACTTTTCTATCCAAAATGTCACTGAAAGTCATTTTCTGCTTCTCTCAGATCACATTACTCATTTTTTTAAATCAGTCATCACCTTATTGCTGAGGCTACTGTGCTCAAGATCTTTGTTCACTTCTGCAAGTTGCTACTAAAATTTCATATGTAGCTAGATGGATCCAGTATTTCTGAAAAAAACATAAATCTTGTTATGGTTGCCACTGTCATTTTGTCATGTTCTTATGTTCTACCATTCTTCTCTGTAATTTTTTTCCCAGTTTCTATTTGTTGCTATTTATTATGCTGACTGTTTTCATCTTCTCAATCTTTTTCAATCCCTCTGGATCTTCTCTCATCATAGATATCGCACCCTGATATCTTACCTCTATCTCTCTACATAATCTTTCCAAATTGTCAGACCTCAATCAAAAATATCACATACAGTTGCAGGAGAATACCAATATATAGCATAGAACCACATTTAGATATACACAATATCCAAACAAGAACATACTGAGACTTAAAACACAATACTCTATCTCCTTCAATGTTGAGTTGCCACTACAGAACAAGCCTTTACACTTTCAATAAGAAACAGCCTTAAAACATTGCTCACAAGAGCCCTATAGACATAGTGCAGAGGAAGAAATTTAAACTCTGGAATTAAAACTTCCAAATGCAGACGAAATTGTCCCAAGGTCCAGGCACTGCAAGTAACTCCACACAGAGCTCCAGCTTTGTCCTGTGGCATGCTTATGAGTGCCCTCAGGGACAACAGGTCACAGGAGTCAGTGGGAAACCCAAAATCTGGATTACTGCCCAGAAAAGAAAAAGCAGGCAAATTCAATATGGAAGAGAAAAAAAAGAGAAAAAATAAGAAAAAACCCAACTCACAAACTACTAATACAACGCCTACAACAAAGAAAGCAGAGTCTGCTAACCTTCTCGTAAGCTGTGGTATGAATCCTGGTATGTGCTTGAACAGCTCTTCCCTTGCTTTGACACAGTCTCTGCAAGCGGCACAATCCCGACATAGGCAGGCTGGAGTGTCTTGGCTTTATCCAACATATTAGAGGAAATCCCTGGACCCGAAGGCAGATTCTGTAACACAGGAGGCGTCCCAGGCTAGTGGAAGGGGTGCTTAATCCTCACAAGAGACCCAACCGCAATCCCTCTCTACCAGGTTTCGGTCACTGCACCCAGCGGCAGAGTGAAAGAAAAAATCAGTTTACTGGTAGATTCCAAGGCTGTGCTTGCACAGGAACAGAGAGGTACTTGAGGCACATACAAATCCTGACAGCCAACATCTAAAGATTAAAATCAGCAAAGCTCTTGGCAAAGCTCTTCTTCCTACTATCTCAAAGCTCAGACAGAAACTTCACTGTTTCAGCAAGCAGCTATAAGCATTCAGATTCCCAGTGTGCAGAGCGGTGCTTATCAACATATGCGTGGACTTCGTGGGGCCGCTTGCAGTAACAGCCAACCTCATTCACCCAAAATAGTGAACAGTTGGTTTCTCTACTCACACTGCAGACACCTGCCAGACAGGCAGTATCATGTGATTGAGCACTACCCTCCCTCCCCCTGCACCTCCCGACTGTAAGCACGCCGTGCACACAGCTAGAACACCACTGCTCCGAGTGCAGAAGCCACGCTGCCTTTTTTCCCCTTCCAGTATAAACTATTAGATATTGGAATTTTAGTTGTGGATAAAACTAAACTCATAGTCTGGGAAACAAGAGTTCTTATATGCAGTTGCTCTGAGGGCCACATATAGGTAACAGCAGGCTACTTCCATACAAGCACACATTCTCACCTTTTCTTCCCTTAAATCCGTTCTCCCAAACTGGTAGAAACACCTATCTGAAGACAATCTGCAGTCCCCAACCAATAACCTCCTCCTGCAAGCACCAGAATTTCAGAATCTGTGCTTGTATGGAGGCAGTCATTTCACCTGGAGCTTAGTTAGTGCACATCAGGAACAAATGCCATATAGTTGACAAACTTGGGTTATACATACTGCCCAGCACGGTACTGAAATTGGAAGTGGCTGGGGAAAAACATGCTCCGGAAAGAAAAATAATGGTTAGTAATCAGTGTCATCCTACAAGCCTGCAGCAAAGACAGCCACTTGGGCATTACAAAAATAAGAAGGTGAATACTCTAAACCCTACTGCAACAGTTTCCATTTCATATTCTGCACACACACCCCTCGCAATCAAGACAAAAATTTCTCACCTCCAAATAGTCTGAGAGGCATCCAAGACATTTAATAGAGCAAGGCTGGAGTAATAGCAAGGGAAAAGAAGTCTCAAATGCTGAAGCTCGTATCTGAGAAAAGTGGTGTTCAATCAGATTTAAAAAAACATTAACTCTGCCATAAGCTGCACCAGAGAAACAAAACAATTAGAATTTTTAAGTTACAAACAAATTTTAATATACAGAATTTTACATGTTTAATAAATAATACTGCTAGATGGCAACAGTGACATTTCTGAGCACCTTCAAGAGCACTCTTCTTACTCCAAAATGTTAGCCTTCTCTCAGAAAAGAATCCAAACTCTGAAGTTCCTGCAGGGTGAAAAAAATACCTTTGGTGATAATATAAAGCTCCCTAACAGTGTTATTCCTAAATTACCAGAGTAAACTCAACACAAACTCTCATCCTAAAATTAGGCTTTTAAAAGTCAAGTAAGGGTTCAGTTTCACAATGAACATTGGCCAATAAGGTCAAGTTACTGCATAAATAGATGAGCCTGCTTGTGCATGAGTATTAAGAGTCATGATGCAGCGGAGAGCTGTCTCAGGAAGCTGACCTGGCAGACCACAAAAGAGTTAAGGCCAGGACAAAGAAGAGAAAAAAACACACTGCCCAGATCTTCACTGCAGCACAGAACTGCACATTGAATCACGTCTGATACTCTGTGCAGACAGGTCCCATAATTACTCTAATAACCGAAGAACAACTCCTCTGTGGACAGACCCCTACTTTTTCTGGCAAGTAATGCACCATCCGGATAGTGGAAATTACAAGATTCAGCTACAGGGGTCAGCTGGGACCTCTGAGGTAGCAACTCACTACAGCAGACGAGGCCTGGACACGTGAGCCATTTGCTCTATCCAGCTGACTCAGGTATTGCCAAAACAGCCCTAAGATGTTGCCCAAGTTCTGATGAAGAAAACTCTTAAGAACTGAAAGAAGAGAGGCACCAAGTAGCTAATAATACATGAAACATATTGCCGGTTCTGTCAGTCTGATCATATAACCAATCCCCTGCTACCATAATTGATAACTCCAACTTGATCCTCTCAATGTATTATTGCAGAGCTGCAGGTATGTGTGCAGAAACACCTTACTGTCTTTCTATGTAGAAAAGAGCTGGGCAAGAAAAACACCTGATTGGCTCAGTGGCAGGCAGATACATCTTTTCTTTGCTGAGGAGGATATTCTACAATTTTGTCCCATAGCATCAAATTTGTCCTACAGGTTATTTAGTGTTCTAAAAAAAAACCCCAATAATCCAAAACAGAAAAAGATGGGCCAGAACACTCCAAAAAGGACTTGTATAGTGTCTTCCATGCTGTAAGAAGACAAACTCCAAGGGGCCTGGGTTGGAGAATATCTTCAGCCCACAGGCAAATGCTTGTGGGGTGCCTCCTTGCAAAAAATGGATTCTGATAGATGAGTAAAGACCAAGAGCAACTTGTCTCGTATGAAACACTGACACTACTGCCAGATGTTGATAAGCATCAAAAAGTTAAATAAAAGGTAACTTTTCTTATTGCATCCTCACGTACTGATAAGTGGTCTAGGAAGTTTGATCAGTGATGACATGGACAGAAATATCAATGCACTGTAAGAACAAGTAAGGCCTGATGAGTAACTTTGACAGTGACTTGGAAAATCAACAGCGTAGATGGGAAGGTCTGTTTCACAGCACAGGTAGGATTTCCAACAACAGTTTCAGTTGCTTAACCGCTCCAGAAAAGTAGGATCAAACCACACCAGTGCAAGTCCAACATTCAGTGTCTTGTACAACCTTTACCCTGGAATTGGCAGCAGTGCTGTCAATCAGGCAGCACTGACTTGCAGAAACATCACCTTTACCAACAGGACTAGTTATTCACCACAGATTTCTTGTTTGGGAAGTGTTGGGCTCAATTTTCATAGTCAGTCCATAAGACATCTATTGAGCCTTGCATCCTTTGACTTTCAAGTGTGAAATGAGATACAGGCTGTGGGTATGTATTCTTCCTTAAGATGCTGCTTTACTATTTATACCATCATAAGGAAATAAAAAGAAACATCAGGTGCACATACAGCTTGCACAGACACTGCTGCTAGTTCTGAGGCCTGGTGGGCACAGAATGCAATACCTGTATTTGAGTGTCAGTTATCAATGCTTTCTCACTATTTTGGACAAATTTGAATGAATTCATTAACTTTCTCTTCTTCCATTTTTCTATCTTCAAAAGCCAAGGTAGCATATAAGCAGCAGCTTTTTCAAATTCCCATTCTGCTAGAAGAGAAATGTGGAAGAGTGAACCATCTCCAGGTTAAGTTCTAACCCTGCTGTAGATATCTGACCTTTAAATTCCAGGAGCACATAAAGCATCTGCCTGTGAAAAGTTAGCATCACAACTACAAGGTGCTACACAGCTTAAAGTTCCTGTCACCTAAAGGATCCCTCCTGGTTCACCTTCTCCTGCCCTTCTCCCAGCCATGTACTCTCTTAGCCTCCTTAATACCAGTTCTGACATTCATCTGGTATCCTAATGAGCCAATTCACCCTACTAAACATTATTACCAACCGGTGGGATGAGCACCACAGCTGGTGAACACAGCTGGCAAGGGAGAGAGAGGCTACATCAGTCTTGACGTAAACTGGACTTTGGATCGGCTCAGCTATTACACATAACTGCATCACTGGTTTTATCCCCAAAATTAATGTATTCAAATTAATGAGCAGATAGAAGATGTGCTTGCAATCCCCCCTCCAACTTAAAATGTGCATTTTTTTCCTTCTTTCACCTCCAGTCCTCCCTGAAGCTCAATGCAGGTTCCCTGTCCTTCTTCCCCCAATAATAATGTTCTCAGATGACACAATGTGTGCAAGGATCTGCATGCACATAATTTAGTGATTAAATATAAACAACAAACTACTAAAAACTGGCAAACAGCTGCAATACATGCTCACTCCGGCAACATGAGAAAGGTCTCAGTGAAGGTCTAAGCCAGATGAACCTCAGTATGAACCCACTATATTTGAAGATGTGTCTCTGACATTTCTAGGAAGCAGATAAAAGCTGGAAACATAACAGAATAATGTACCTACATGACTGTAAAGCTTTGACATCTTATGACTCTTTATTTTGTACTTCAGAATAAAAACAGACTTCACGCTGTGTCATTTTTTTTCAGTTAAGGATCACATTTATGTAATGTGAGTTTGCACTGGATATTCCCAGGATCCTGCCTCCCACTAACAGTGACCTTCAGGAAGAGGTAGAAAAGCTGAGCTGGGAGCACCATACATTCTTACTTCTCCAGTTCTCAGGAAGAGCCTGAAGTTTACATACTCTCATCTTTTCAACTAGCTGGTGACAGCTAGTGCTGCCAGTCAGCATTCAAAAAACTCCTAGGCACGACAGGTAGCCAAAGGTAAACCACCATGTAGATGGAAAAATATCAACAGCAGCAGGCATGCCTGGGAACCTGGACCTTTGCCGTAGCTTTCAAGCGGCTCTTCAGTCCCCCAGCCCACTCTGGGATATACCACCACCCCCACTTTTGGCAAGTTGGCTGTCATTAAGCTGTAAATACTGTGAGTTGAAAGCATAAAAATAGCTGCTGCACAGGCTGGAAAACCTATCAGATGATGTCAAGGCGAGTTTTGAGTCCTCCCCTCCCCCATCCCACCACTTCCTTTCCTATGTCACTTTCTCATTACCTCACTGTCTCTAATTCTGAAAGTGCTTCTCTCTGCATCTTTCAGTTGCCAAAGTGAACTTTACACAGCAGCTAGAGCCAAATCAATCCCCAGTGCATACATAAACTTTGCCACCCACCCCATTCCTTGGGATTCAGATGAGATGTCAGTTTGCCTTTCCCTGAAAACATGCACATGAAATCCACGATCCCTATCTGCAAAACCCATGAGTGAGAAGAATCTGTTCAGCCCAAGGAATGCAGCGATTAACTCCACAGATAAGCAGTTTCCAACCAGCAAGGCAAGTCAACACAACAAGTGAGGTGTGGAGAGACAGCAGGAGCAACGCCCCATCCCTCTCTCCCTGGTACGAGTCACCCAGCCCTGCCTCTCTCCCAGGCTCTGCAGACCTGAGGAAGAAGGAGAGGCAGAAGCAGGAAGTCAAAAATCTTTGCTCTTCCCATCTCTCCCCTCTCCAAACCAAGAAATCACGTGGCCAGTGTTGCTGACCAAAGGTCATCTGCAGAAAGACCACAACAATACTGCTGCCAGGGCAGAATAGAGGTGAAGGAAAGAGAGGAAGGGAAGCAGAGATGTTGGTTCATTTATGGTCCGTGTCTCTCCTCCTCCAGCCCCGTTCAGGATGTGTTGTATTGAGGAAGCCGGGGTGATAAAGAGAAGGAAATGGTCCAGAAACATACCCTAATCTAGATCATACCAAAACAAAGGCATCATGCAGCACACACTCCTAATATCCTAATATTACTACTTGGGAGCATGTTACAGCCACTCAGACCATGTCATCTATACCACCAAAGTAATGAGTTGGTTAAATCAACTTTTTTGATTTTTATTAGTTGGATTTTCTTTTGAAAACCACTGACAACAGTTTTGTAAATGCTGTCCTCTAGACTCCACTACAAAATGGTGTTGCCTATGTAGAGAGTTCTATACAAGAGTAAAAATGCAACCAGGAGGTGGATTTCTCTGTCTTACGTAGTGGAAAGTCTCTGTCCACAACAGAACACTTCACAGCAGAGGGCAGGAGGAAAGCAGAGGGATTAAGAGATGAAGTTTTATAGCTAGTTCCCAAATAACTGCAGTCCACTGTGCATATAAGCCCAACAAAAGCAAGCAAGTAAATTAAAAACACATATCAAAACACATTTTATTTGTTATTTTTACTATTTTGCTTGATACATTCTCATCAGATGTAAACACTGTTGCATACCTCTTTTATAGTTCAGTTACCAGCCCTTCTTCAAGTTACCACCCCCTGCTGAGCCCCCAGAACTGGCTGCATGAAAGCTCTCACTCTGTTCCAGTGCAAAGTTAGTAAGATTAGCTCAAACTACCTTTGCAAAGCTAACGAGCTTCACCGTGAGAGCTCACACATCAAGTACCGCATCTCAAATGTGGAGCAGGTATCTCCAGTGATGGGGCTCAACTGAGAGCTGCTCCAGCTGGAATTGCAACAAAATTCCCACATACTCCTTTAGTTTCATCTTGCTCTAAAATAACTACTTAAGACCAAAGAAAGTAAGAGTAACAGTTCCCTGCTCTTGGCTAAGAGCAAGAGTTTAACTGTTACAAAAGAGTCAAAGGTTTCCAGCCAGAGAGAGTCACACAAGATTCAACAAAGTTAAAATTGTTCATATCACCCTTCCCACTTACAGTAACATCTACTAATTCACCCACACACACTCCAGATAATTTTAACCTCTCCAGGGGTAGGCAGAACTGCTCACACACACGCAGATGGCCCCCACTACTACCACCACCACACACAGGCAGGAACATCCAGAGGTTGCAGGAAGACTGACATGTCAGTAAGTATATACTGTGCCCAGAGAGACCAGTTTTTGAAACATTTCCTCCTGCAGATATTCCAGGCTTTAATTTAAACCACTATGAACAAATGGAAACAGAAAACCCCAAAACACTTGGGTTTGCTCTCAAGACCAGAAAACAAGAGGAAGTTCTGGCTGCCAGACCAAGGGTGTTAGTGAGCAGGACAAAGAGGAAACGGACACAATTTGAACATGCCTTCAAACAGAAATTTCGTTTTAGGAGGGAATAACTGGGAAAGGACAGGAGAAAGACACCCTTCCCCTCATGTTAAGGCATGTCTACAAGTCTGAGAAGTTATGTCACTAATTCCTGTGGTTGTTGAGTAGAAGACATCCCACACTTCTCCCTCCCACATCCTTTCAGCCTCCGGCAATAAAAGTTTCTTCTCTTTTGAATCCTCCTGCTGCACAAAGGGGCTACCTGCAAACATTTGGTAAATGTAGTCTATTTTTAAACTATTTAAGCAACAGAGGAAACAGTCAGGCTACACTTGATGTTCACAAGCTGCTTGTGAAAGCATTAGCAACCCTTTCATTTTCTTCTCAGTTTATAGTAGCAGTGAGGGTAAACCCTCACTACAGGATTGTGACTTTTCCCTAAAAAGCTACTGTTCCTTCTCCAAACATATCAGTTACATATGCAATAACAAAATTGTTGAGGCTTCATATCCTTGGTTAATCTGCAATCCCAGAATCTAGATTTTTATTAAAATGTCTATTTACCCTTTGTGGTTGCAGAAGACTGCTCCCCAACTTGAAACAACTATGCACCAACAGACCATAAACCATCCCATTCATTTAATATGGTAGCAGTCAATGTTAGTAATTTTAGATGGGAGGGGTTTTGACTGTTAACTTTTTCTCTAAAAATGGTTCAAGCGTTTCATCACAGTCAGGTAGCAGTAGAGGCTAGGATGAGGTAAAATAGGAGAAGAAATTTTATTATAATTCTAAGCCAATTCAGTGGTTAGAGGCCACCGAAATCATGGTCTCCTTTTTCATTGTCACACAGTTCATCTCACCTCACGGTAAAAAAAAAAAAAAAAGTAGTGTCAGGATTATTTGAGGCAGGAAATAATTTTGTCCTTAGAATGTAAAATCCAGTTCTTGTACTGGCGAAGATCCATAAACCGCCTCCAGTGTCAAATACTCCAACTAATCCTTTAGTGTCAAAACTCAGCTATTACTTGGCAAGATGCCAATCTCAGGCTTTCATGGCAGTTTCAGCAACTGAATTTACGTTTCCAATACAAAAATATATAGCATGTTCAAGCCTTAATCTTTAGCTACAACATAAAATAAGCTTGAGACAATATCACAGCACATAACCATTTAATCTCATGGAATGGACTGCACTGATCCTGTAAAGGGCTTCCAGGGTCTAGTATGGACTCATCCCCCCCCCACATGTAGACACTTCAGACCTTAAGTCCAATATAAAGCACGAATCTCAAGAGGGAGACAGCATGAGACTGGATTTAGGATAGTTTTTACCTGCACGCCACTAAATTATTCAGCTTTTGATTAGCAGGAAATATATCCTGGTTTTCCTAAGGTGGAAGGAGTCCTTCATGGGATTCACTTGCCTTATAGGATTCATTTCCTTGTCACTTCAGGAAGGGGCAATTTTGACAGTCCAGTCATTCCCTCTCCACAGACTTTATTTTTAAATAAATTGTGTTCTACATGAACCTATAACAGAAGATAGACTCTTGGTATGAAATGCAGAACTTTTCCCAGTTCATACCTCTCCCCAATGACTTGGTCAAAATACTCACAGGTACCAGGACAAAACATAGTATTTTCCCCAAAACAACCCGAATTGACCTAAAATATTCATTAGCTTCACAATAAACCCTGTTTCCCAAGGATTTGAAAAGAACCATGTCTGGATGCAAAAAAAGGTCACCAAAAATCAGGCTCAGGCAAGAAACAGTAACTTTGCACAGACAGAGCCATCAAGACAGGGTGAGCTACCTTGCTTTTACTGCTTGGTACCTTAGTGTAAGCTCACCAGTATGGGGAATTGCCACAAAACATAACACTGTAGCTTTATATCCTAAGCTTAGCCTGCACATGTTCCAAACTTCTGTCCCCAAGATCTTTCTGAATATGAAAGCACAATTTTTAAAGCACCCATGATACTACAATCTCTGGAAAAAGTTTAAAGCAGAAAAGATTTTACAGAGATAGGCAAAGCACAATAAAATACTGCACGCGGTTTGATGTGACATATGCGATTACCCAAAAGAAGGTGAGGGGAGAGCAAAGAAACAGGCCTTATTTGAAAGGAGCATGACTACTTTTAAAACAAATTTTATTTCATATCCAAGAATTGTGGTAATCCCAGCCATGAAAGCAAAGAGAAAAGACAAGTAACCGGGAGGGTGTATCCTCCTGTGTCACCCCAGCAAAACCCACCAAATCTTAGGAGTTTTAATCCCCAACTGGCTTAAAAGAATTGAAAAGCATTCAGCCTAAGTGCTCATAACTGTAAAGGTAACTGTGTTTGGAATATTATGTTCTGATTCAGACCTCAGCTTTCTGTTCTGCTTCCCTTCTCCTAAATCTGTGAGATCACCTGAAACAATAGGCTGAGAAGTCTCTTTAGTCACGATCTTCCATCAGCTGCCTGGCATCCATTTAAAATTTTTTGTCACTTTGGTATAGCTTACCAGAACTCATCAGTCAGAACCTTGCAGTTATGGATTCTGAACAATTCAATTCTATTAAAAAACCCTTTGGTTCAATAAAATGGGTTAAAACAAGTAGAGAGATTTACATGTCACAGAGAGTCTGCATGTCAGGACTGGAATTAGAAATCCTGTCATCCTTCCTCGGCTACCAAATCTATTTTATGAATCCACACACAAGAGAGGGACCATTGGAGCGGGGCTGCATAATAGCAGACAGGTTGATGATCTAATTGGATAGACAAATATGCAACTGAAACAGATATGGGGTTTAAATGCCTGTCAGTTCTGATGATCTGACAGGAGTTGGCTTCTTGCTAACAGCTAACATCTAACAGCTGGCTTAACAGAAGTCACTTACAAACAAACTCTTTAGGACAAAAATAATTTTTAACAGTACAGACATTGCCATATGCTTACTTTTGGCAACTATGCTATAGTAAGTCCAGAATCTACTATAAACTTATAATCCTCTCCTATCAGAAAATATTTTTACCTAAGCAAAACAGTTACTGGGCGAAAACTGCCTTTAGGTCTCAGCTACAACACAGAGAGACAGACGTGGCAGAAGAGAGGAAAGCAGTGGATATTGTCTACCCTGAATTAGTGAGGCTTTTGACATCATCTCCTTTAAGATCCTCATCTTAGTGGTGCCCAGCAACAGAACCAAAGGCATTGGGCACAAACTGAAAGATGAGAGGTTCTTTCCGATCATCAGAAAACACTTTTTTTTACAGTGAGGCTGACTGAGCACTGGCACAGGTTAGCCAGGGAGGCTGTGGAGTCTCCAACATTGGAGATATTCAAAACTCAGTTGGATGTAGGCCTAGGCAACTGACTCTAGGTGCCCTAATTGAGGAGGAGGTTGGAGAAGATGACTTCCAGAGATACACTCCAACTTCAAGCATTGTGACAGATTTGTTGCCACCGTTTTTCCGGCAGCTTGCTTGTCCATTCATAGATAAATAGCCTCAGAGTAAAACCAAACAAAAATATGTTAACATGATAAACCTCATACTGGGGAAATGCACATATTTAATATTCTTTAATATCTTATTTAATATTCTTAATATCTTTAATATTATCCATTTCAAATTTCATACATTTCTTCCTTGCTGCTCAGTCTTTTCTCTCCTCTAGACTTACTGCCCAGCCACTGTTTACTGGTTCCATGATCTAGTGTTCACTATTCCCAGCCTATCAATTATTTTCGAGTTTAAATTGTTTCTCTTCTGCCTTAGTTTCACTATTCAGTACAGACGGTTTGAGTGGTTCCCTAAGCCAGATGAAATAATCTAGTGTCTTGCTCCTTTTATCATCATTCCCTCTTTCTGATGGCTCTAGGTTTCGTATGAAAGTTCAATGTGTTAATCCAGCTGACTGATCCAGCAGAAAACTATTTTTCCAAAAGTGAATTAGACTGCTCATAAAAAAGTCCAGCCATCCAATTCACACCCAAGCTAGCTGGGGCTAAGCAGCAGGTGCACTGAGCTGCTAATGACGGAAAATAGAGGAGTGAAGAAAAGCACAGCCCCTTCCCTTCCCTTCCCTTGGATAAATCACTGGGTCAGTTCAAACTGTTTTCTGCTATTTCACCCTTGAGTCAAGCTTCTTCATTTTAGTTTCAATCTCTTCATCATAAAGAGATTGGACACCAAGAGACAGAGCTGCCACATTTCTGTTTGGAATAACCTGAAGATAAACATAAAAGCATGTGCTGTGTAGCTTGCCAGAGCACGCGCAATAAATCCAGTATTCTGTGGACATGTCAGGATTATGCTTTGTACTGCAAGCACACAATACACTTAATTTGCAAAAGCACAACATTTTCAAGATATGTCAGATTTATTATGATTATGCTGCAGAAATGTCTGTGATTTCTGAACGTGTTCTGCCCTCTCAGTTGATGGAGCATAGTTCCAGTAGGGCAGCCAGACATCTGGAAACTCTGCACAAGTCCTAGAAGAACCCCCACGGTCCAGATGGTGGGGAGTGGAGGGAAGTGGACCTTGTGGGAACATATATATGACATACAGTAGTCATACCAAAGTTGACAGGGAGAGATAGTATCTGTTACTAGATCAAATCTCTGGAAATAAGAGCTCGCACCACAATTTACGCCCCTAGCTCTCCAAAACTAACCCATGCTTTAAGGTTTAAGTCTGAAAACTCCTCTTGGACAATGCTTTTTTAGGAAGTGCTTCTTGCTATCAGAATCTTCATGATATGATCTTAGGACAGCCTCTCTCCAGTCCTTCCGCACTCTTCCCGCTTCTACCCTCAATGTTTCTCTCCTTCTCCCCTAAATAAGTTATTCACTATTCTTCAATAAAGAACTAATTTTTCCCTCCTGCTCACTCTCCAAATTATCAGCTACTCAAAACTCTAAATCAAGCTCTGCTATCTCCTGTCCTAATTAAATCAAAGGAAAGAGTTGATCACATAAATAACATTTTCAAGATCTAGTTTTAGCTTGTAGATTTTGCAGCGAAGTTTCCAGTCCCACTTCAGGGCCAGAAGGTTAAACATTTCTCAATGACGCAGGCTCCCTTAGCGAAAGAGCGATGAGGAAGTGATCCAAAAAAACTCATTCTTCCCAGGCACTAAATCAACAACCACAGCAAACAGTGAGTGCCTCTCTCCAAGGAAAACTGGGAGGAGTGGAGGAGTCTCTTATTGGAAACAGTCACTTAGTCTGCCACCATAATGCAGAAGCCCAGCACAGAGAGAAGAAGAAAACAAAGCATAACAAAAGAAAGGGGGGGAAAGGAACAGAAAGAAGATTGTGTGCATCCCTTTTAAAGTTATATGGAAATAAACAAAATAAAACAATCATCTCTACCTTCTGAATAAGACTGCATTTCTGTTTAAAATCTATATTCTTTTCCGTCCATTTATGTTGCAGGTAAGCTTCTAGCTTAAAGACACTTTGAGCTTTAAATAGGCTGAAATTTTCCTGCCTGAGAGACCAGTTTTCCATACACTACACTATTCCAGATACTCACACGTTAGTCTCTGGATTTTCAAGATAAGATTAGCAAGAGACGTTTCTCCATAAGAAGCCTACTAATCTGGATCTTATTCTTGCTTAGTTTGAGGTAATGCAGGGTCAGCAAAGGTATATCGCAAAGAGTTTTCTGTTTATTTCAGCTTTTAATGAAAGAACATCGAAAGCTCTAAGCCTTGTGAGTGCTTTACAATAAATCAAGCTCAAGGTACTTTCTGAAGAGCCCTACCAAAAGTGTTGGGAGTTCTGGTTTTTAACTGGTGATACCTCGGTGTCAGATAGTAACTTCTATAAATTAAAACTACTCAATTGAATTTTAAAAGACGTATTTTTAATTTGAATTGACATCAGTGAAAGCAAAATCCAAATCTCAATATTGAAAGTCACAGACGTGGAAAACAAGCTTCAATTAGAGTATCTCTGGCGGGGGGGAGGGGGGGAATCTCATCAAGGTTGCTTATTATGAGCTGCCAGCTTGTGCTCTACTGAAAGTTGCAACTTCTTTATTTGGGATACGCTGATTTCTGAGGAAAAACAATCAGGGCAAAGAAAACAGAAAACACTACAAAGCACCATAAATATATTCCTCAGCCTACTTCTCACCTTGAATAATTAAATAGGTTCCTAACCTTTGGGGATTCCGATGCTGTGCATAATGCCTAGGAAGTGTCATTAACATTACTTAGAAGATCTGATTTAAAATAAGCATCACGATAGAAAGTTACAAAAAAGTATCCAGCAGGTCACATTAGCAGACGCTACTTTAGCGCTTGGCTACTACTTAAGGACACAGTAAGCAAATGCAGCTTCTTCTAGCGAAAATTTCACCTACATTAAGGTTTGCATCAGTTTAACTACAAAAAGCTGTTTAGAATAAAAGACACTGACACACATGCTCATTTAATATCGAAATCCCAAAGATTTTTTAACTGGAGAAATTCTAGGACAGTTTTCCAGTATGAGTTGCTGGCGAGTGAGAAATCTAACACTTTTTAAAATGGAGCTTGATAAAATTATGGACTATATGACTCAATTACTCACAAGAGCAGGGGAGTGGGCTCTGTGACCCTGAAGTGTAACTCCACCTCTGTTTCTTTATGAGTCCTTACCTAAACTGTTGCTAAGCTATACCACATTCTTAAACCACACCAAGGTTAATCACAAAAGTCTTGTCAATGTAATTAAACTACTTTGCTATATTGATTCTGTCAGTAAAATTCTCTTGACAAAGAAACTGTGGTGAAAGGCAGGGAAATATTTCTTCCATTAAGATAAAGATTCTGTCTTCACCTCCATAAAGCAGGGTTCATGTTTCCTTAGTCACAAATGAAAAAAAAAAAAAGAAAAGAAAAAAAGGTCAGACCAACACAAACAAGATAACCAACTGAGGTTTCTCCATTTGAAAAGACAACTTGGAAAGTGTCAGCCTCTTCTTGGAGGAACACTAAGGTCAGAACAGCAGAGGGTGCTGTAAGTCCAAACTGAGGTGCAGCAGCTCAGCAACAAGGAGCATCCAGACATGACAGGAAGCTGGAAGTTACCTCAGGTTTGGGGGTTTGTTTGTTTTTGTTTAGGTATTGGGGTGGGTAGTTTTGTGCTGCAGGGGTTATCTGAGACTAGTAAAAGCAGATGGCAAACCGTTAAATATTAAAACTTACCTATGTCAGTTTCCACAGAATGACAAACAAAAACACAGTTCCCAAAACCTTAACAGTTACCTATAATCCCCACAACTGACCTACACAGCTCTGGGTATACAGTAGAGACTGATTCATATTGAAGCTTTGATATTAAAAAAACCATCATATTTTAATGCCTATAATCAAAATGTAGACTAGACATGAATCCCATTATTACAAAAAAAAAAATTAAAAGATCCTGAATAGAAACCCTAATGTAAACTTCTGCTATCACACAGGCATGGCAGCTCCAGCCCTGTGTTAAACATTAGTCAACTCCTGAATCTGGCAAGCACTGGATAGCAAGGAGTAACCAAGTAACTGGGAGACAGAATGGATGTGCGTCTGCGCTGTATCCCTTCAGGCAAAGCATGCGTGGTGTAATCATCATGCCACTTCAGAGACTCCGTATAACACACGGTTAGATATTAATCCAGAACTTAAATTAGCAGCAGGCCATAAAGATGACTGATAACTCTGAGCCACAAAGATAATGATGATCAGTCTGAGCCTATTTAAATAATCACTAAGTGATTTTTGTACAATCGTGCCTAGAGACCCCAAATAAGAAGCTGACTGAAATCATTCTCTTTTATTTCATTTTGCTTATTCACTTGAACTATGTTCCTAAAGAAAGGTTGATTCATATTCATTATGTAAATGAACAGGTAACTTACAGAATACGATGACAGCAATTAAATAGGGCCTATTATACATAATGCATTAATTCTGCAGCCAGGAAGGCTCTGAGTAAAGTTAAAGCGTATAAAACCTGCCATGAGTTTACATGCATTTTAAACTTTCATTTAATTTTTAATAGCAATTGGTGAATGACACCAAAAAAAATGCAGTAGGATGATGACAATTTTATATGTAGACCGGAAACTGGTTAAAATGCACACACACACTCCTTCCTTAAAGTTATTTCTCAGTAGTTAATGTTTTAAAGTAAGCCGAAGCCATAAGGAAGGTTAGGAAATGAAGCAGCCAGTGAATAATCGTTCCGTGTCTACCACATCTCTGGTGTTTTAGAACAAATGCAGCCTGTGTGCGCCCTTGCAAGTTCATCTTAGTTCACAGAATGGATAAAGACAAAAAGCTGCCTGGGTGATTTTTTCTTAATCCCTCTCTTTCTCAACCTGTAGTGTAACACTCACTGCATAAAATGAATGAGCAGAGTATTTTCAAAGCATATAGAGGAAAAAAAAAATACTATTTTTATAAGGTAACTTTAAATTATTTTTTAAAAAAAAAAAAGTTATTTAGTTAGTTTCAGTACAAGGATTTAACTCTAGTTTGGATAACACAACAACACAGTGATTTGATTACTCAATAGTTTATCACAGGCATAACAGGCAGCAAAAGGTTATGTCCAAATCTTTCATGAATGGAATAACTTGGTAATGGGCAGCAGCTTACAGCTGTGCACTCCTCACTCCATGTCTTATAACAGCCAACTCAGAATTTCATACAGTTGGTAGCTCTGGCATAAAAATTTCCATATTTAAAGCTGACTTCGGGAACATCCCATTTGCTGCTTCGGAAAGAATTCCCACTGCATGATGACGATGAAGCTCACATAACTTTGTTCAGTCTTTGGATCACATGCAGGATTCTGGTTAAAAGCCAGTGAAGAGTCATTTTATCACTGCTCAGAATATACACATCTCGGGGAACTGTACCAGCATCCAGGGAACTCTTTACACTCCCCAGGAACTTGCTACCTAGATACAAAAGGTTACATTTCCAAATGCCACAGATTCCAAACTGAATTCAAAAGTTCTATTTTTAAAGTGGTGATGATGCAAACTATAAAGCTAGGAATGTTTTCCCTTCACTTCTACCCTCCATCCAAAACCAAAATCCCAATTGTGTTATTCAAGAACTCACTGCAGCCTTGAAATTTCAAGTTGGGGGGGAAAAGTAAGAAAATAAAAATAAGAATAAGAAAATAATAAACAGTAGTTTAAGTTCTACTATTCAAAAAATAGAGGGGAAAAATCACAACTAAAAAAATCTCTTACTAGGAGCTAAAAACAACAGTAAGGAAAAAATTCTACTAACAGGTGCTTGAAAAAGACAGGATGAAGTTAGAAGGGATTTCAGGGCATGAATGAGACATTATGAGTACCAAAAGCCAACACAGAATTTAAGTTATATTTAAAACAAACAAACAAAAAAAAGACGGAAAATCAACCACCAAAACTGCAGCTCTCACATTTGTCACTCCTGAAAGAGCCGAAGAGGGGGCACCCCCCTTCTATGAATACACAGACCTGCTGTCTCCCTTCTTCTCATTAACAGCTGACATCCCTGAAACACTTCAACTTAAATACTTTAAAGAGGGAAAAGAAAGAGCCTGGGAGCTGTGTTTTAAAAGAAAGAATGAACAGGATCAACATCGGTTTGTCCTAAATTGAGCTTAATACATCCCTAATCAGCTAAAAAAGCTCAAAAATGCAACTTTCCTCAGAAAAAAAATAGCGAAGTTTTCCATTTGATTCGAGATGACACTAATTTTCAGCTGAAATGACTGTTCCTTTTTCATAACTAGTTGGATACAAAGCAAATTAGAACAGAGAAGTCAAGTTTTATCTGCTTACAGAGAACTGAACTATTTCAATCCTCATTTACAGTGCTGACTTCAAAAGAACACTGTGTCTCTAAATGTGCATGGAAAAAAAAAAAACTCTTGTTAATCTAAACTGCACTTCTAACAGCTTAGAACACCTGCTTCTCTTTTGCCCACCTGGCTTGATCTCTAACAAATTCCAATTATGTTTTCAGCAGATCAATGGAACAACAAGTCAAAACCCAAAGATGCCACCCAATAGACCACTCTAGGGTTTGTTTTTTTCAATTATTACTATTATTACTGTGCAACATATACCAAGACAGTGCAAACCACAGTATAGCACACAGAGACAAACCAACGCCACCCAGAACCATAAATGAAGGTTACAAGTAGAGCAAAATTTAGGAGAAATGGAATTCATTAATGGAAGTAGCTATTTGGCCAAGTGCTAGCATCCATTAATTCTGGCACTGCGTTGTAAGACTCTAAGTGAACCCAAGTGGCCATAACTCTTACCTATCCACGCAAAACACCTGCAAAAAATCATCTGAAATTTAGGGTTTATCTGTCTGGCTGATTGCACCTTTGTATGTATACTGCTGCACACACATTTCTGCCCAGCCACTGGCTAGAAGTCATGAAAAATAAACTTGAGAACAACAATTACTTTTTTTTTAAAAAGTGAAATTATCTTTGGAAGTTTGTATTTACCATTTAAGCACGAAATTTGCATATAGAGGCCAGCAGCATACACAAGACCCCTTAGATCTCCCTAACTTGCATGAGTCCCTCATGGATGTTCAAAAGCAGTTTTAAGTGTTACGGGATTGTGTCAAAAAAAAAAATAATTTCTTCTAGAACTCTTCCCTCTGCATAAAAACAATTAAAGAAAATAATATTCATGACTCATTCTTACAGTTGGTCAAACAGTGTTTTACAGAACAAAGCCAGGTCATATCAACAAACTATTCAGTCCATATCTTGACCGAACAGTGACCAACAGCAAAAGAATTTGCAAGATTTCCATACAGGATAATTAGGCAGGGACATGACAAACACAAAGGCTTCAGGAGAACAAAAAAAGAGACTACACGGGGAGATTAGGTTGAAGCAGATAATGGGAAGGAAACAGCAAGCTTTTGGAATCAGCAAATACAAAGAAAACAAATGAGTCAGATGCTGAGAGAGTCAAGGCAGCAAAAAGGACCAAATGACTCTTAGAGAAATACGCTAATGAAGGAGCTCCCACTGCTAAGTGCTCGGTATAGACCTGCACATCAGCTTCCTTTTCAACAGAATGAAAACACACGAAGTGACACAGGGCTGTTTCCAAAAGTTTGTTCTTGAACATCAATGTAGAATTTTGCCTCATCGTGTATGACCACTTTTTGAAGGACTGGGTCAGCAAGACCAGTTCTTCAAACAAGATCAGCAGTCCAATAAGATGTCAAATAGAGCAGTTAAGTTTCTGCTCTTATTTTCAGTTTTTTTTTTCTGGATCTACTGCCTTCTTGAAATATCTTTTCAGCCTGATTTTCACTTTTACTTTTTCTTCTTCTGCTATCATCACTTGTACTGATTTTTTACTCTTCCCTTTCTGACTTAGACAGTTGTGTTTATTTTTTTCTGGTTAATAAAACGTGCACCTCACTAGTCACATTGTTTCTGCTTCACTTACGTTGTGTTCTGAAGAAAGAGTCCCTCTCTGCTTAAGCTATTCTGCTCCTCAATTCTTTATCTAAAATATTAGTAAAGATGAGAAAAGATTCTTATCAGAGGTGTTCGGTTTTGTGTGCCCATCAACATCTAATACAAACATAATTTCATACATCAACTATAGCTTCAGATACTGTTACTTCTGAAGTGGGCTCTCATTAGTATCCAAGCATTAGATAAGCACCATCTTATAATCTGACTGCTTTAAGAGGTTTGGTCTATGGAGTGCAAGCTATGTAAGGCCTAACAGGATAATTTATTTACTCAGCTTAGGCCATGATTCTCCTACTTCTTCAATGGCTGTTCAAAAACTTTGATGAATTGACTGGAACAACTGTTTCCAGCTCCCATCTTTCCAGTCAGGCTCCTGGAGATGTTAAATCTTTCCTCATTAGATGATTCTAGCTCTCAACAGAAAGGAGATCCAATTTCAGTCTCTAAAAAAGTCTCAAGTAGTTTGCCCAATAGACAACTTAATTACCTCATCAAGCCAAATAACAGTAGCAACCAACAGCAGTTGAAGTCACTAAATATTATTTTTAGAAAAGTTGACCAATTTAGTCTCAGCATCAAGTAGCCCTTTTCCTTATCTAGAAGCTCGTAATACATTTCCATTATTCAAGACTGATCTTTAAAACTTACTACACATATGTTTCTAACCTGTTGTCATAGTTCATTTCACCACCAACCTTGTGAATGCATTCATGTAAACATTTGCCTGCTTCTTGCTTAATATTTTTCCAGCAGTGGCCGATCCAGGAGAAAAGACAGTTGTAACTGATGAACGGGTGCAATAAATCTGTATCCCTCATCAGGTAAGCTAAACTTGCCAGGAAATTGCCTCAACATTGCAGAATGCCCCTGCATAATCTAGGACTATGGTTAGCTGACTTAAGCAAAAGCTACATACAAGCACTCTTTAGTGGGAGAAACTCTCACCATAAGAATTAAATGCAAGCCTCAGTAGTTTTCATTTGGAAGAAACAAGAAACACAGCCACAAATACAGTTTTGAAAATAGTAGTAATAATAATATGAAGGCCATTTCCCTAATTTTAACAAGTTTTACTTCATTCTGCGAGTCTGACCAGAACATTGCACGCAAATTCAGTTGCAAAACCCTGAAATGTAAATTCCATGGCTCTATCCTGTCTGAAAAAAAAAAAAAAATACACACCTGTAATTAGAAAGCCTATTAGAAACAAAGCACATGGAGGTAACATCCTTTACACGCCTTTATGCAACAATTGCTCTATAAGAAAATTAATTTTATTTTATTGCAGCAAGGAAAGATTAGATACTGTCTTGCTATACACATTCTGTTCAATACCAAACACCTTGCTAAAGTCTATATCCTACCTCCAGAATTCAGACCGCAAGAATATGACCAGAGGAATGATAAATACTGTGTTCAAACACCCTTCTGAAATGAGACAAAAACTATCTGTATTTTTCCACATAAAATGTAACCCTGCCATAACACCTCTCTTGCCTTTCCTATATACAACAAGAGGTGAAAAAAATGTACTTTGGTTCTCTAAACAACAAAGAATACAAGGATACGTCAGAACTAGAAAATAAAGGTCATATGGGCTCTTCATAGACATACACAGTCTTCACAGATATTTTACAAAACATAAGATTATAAGTTAGAGAAGTCAATGCCACAAATTCATAAAAACATCCAGCAATTTCTGAAAAAAAAAATTAAAATCTATCTTAAACTATGAAATTATTGTTTTACTTGTCTCTTTCCAAGTCACTATTTAGGGAAAAGAAAAAGAATTTAACTTTGAGAAGCAGGTCCATCTTGAAACTTTTGGCATTACGTACGTGCTGCTCTTCATGCAACGCTGTACAACAGATTAAGAATACATGAAAATAAACCCAAACTCTTAGGCTACTACTAGTTTGCAGTTGGATCTCACCAAGGTTACAGTCAGCCTCTGTTCCCAGCCATAGAACAGGAGTTATTCATATCTACATGTATTTGTCACGTTTCCTGACCACAGAATGTTCTAAAGCCTCATAAAAAAATGCCCTACAAGAGTACACCATACTGCCATTAACAGATGATCCTCACTCTAGCATGCTTACACGTCAGTAATGCAACTCTGTACATATTTAAGAGGTGAGCACAGCATCAGAAAAAGACCACGGTATTTAGGACAAATTCATATAAACGCAATACCATTTTCATTCTCAAGAAAACGGTCTTTCAAGATTGAAAAATAAGTGTTCAGAAATTTTAGAGCAGAAGCGTTTTTCCCCAAATACCCAAAAACCTCTCCAAAGTGTCAAGCATATGTTTTATCAAAAAATAATTAACAATAAAACCGCATAAATCAGCCAAAATCTAAACAGAGGAAATTTCCTTAGACAAGTCCTAGATTTGACTGGGAATTTCTAATTTTCATGAGGCACTTAGATTTAACACTAGGGACCAAAAAATGAAGACCAGAAAAGATAATTTTATCTCTGATGAAGCTCTCAAGTGATCAGTACTTAACATCCAACTGCAACCTACACATGAAGTTACTACTGCTCTCTTAATATGGCTTTATTTGAAGTCACATAGCTTCCTGGCACTGTCTATATAGTTCAGTGACCATGATTTACTAGTAAAATTTACCCACGGGATATGTTTGGGATGATACCTGATTGGAGTGTTGTCATCTGCATTTCTGGTTCCAGCAGTGTCATGATCCTTTTCTCAACAGTTACAATTCCTTAAAGGCCTCTCTTTATAGATAGATAGACAGATAGGTATAGATACATTTAAAAAAAAAAATCCAAGAGGACTTCTCAACTTTTATCTCATTCAAAACTTGCACGAAATTCTCATTCTTTTATAATGAAAACTGTCCCTACTGAGAAAACTCAGTCTTTCAACATGCAGTTCTCCGCTTCTTCACTACAGGCAAGTTGGAACAGCCCAAACTAAAATCACTGCTTGGAGAAAAATGAACATTCAAAGGGGAACACAAGATGTGTAGTCTGCAGAAGTACGGTCCGCCCCTTGACTATCTGTAAGTCAAAAGGAGGGGGGAGGAAGAGGTCAGAGACACTAGAACTAGCAGTTTTTTGCCCTTCTACAAGAGAAGAATGACGTCTTGGGTAACTTTCAATCCCCTAAGGGGCTCTGCTGATGAGGCAATTTCATTCCAAGGACAAGGAAGACCCAGTGTTAACATAAACACGCAGACATCCTCAGCTTTGAACCAATATGGCCAAAAACATATACATCCTGCTGACAGATCGGTCGCTTTTCTTCAATCGTTACCAGTTCTTTGTCATAATAACTGCACTATCCCCCTATCCCTATCAATTCCCCTTGCTTACCACTAAACCTGAGCTACTGTAACAAAGGGTTGGAACTTCTTCCAAATAGATAGGAGCATCTGTTTCTTAAAAACAAACAAAACGTCCTTTCTTCTTCAGACTTCTTCCACTGCGGATCTCACCTGCCATCCAACATGTCTAGAGGTTAAAAAAAAAATGAAGCCACATTTCCCACATCCACATGATTAGTGTAAAATTATTTGACATAGTGGACAAAACTTTAATAGTCAAATATTTGCTGAGTAAAAGATAAAAATAGAATTAAGTCTTTCCTCTCTAGATGATTTTAGCTCCCAACAGAAAGGAAATTCAATTTCAGTCTCTAAAGAGTCTCAAGTAATTTGCCCAACAGATAATTTAATTATCTTAACAAACTAATTCCAATGCTTCTGTCCCCAGAGCAGCTTTCCTTTATTCCCCATCTTTCTCCAAGGATCATCATCATTTCTCATTAGGTCATCTAAGTAAGTAATAGCATATATTTGCGCCAAGACTGAAAATCTATTGAGCACTGCATCAAAGATACAGATCAGTTTTTGGATTTAAAATGCCTTTGTAGGAAGTCAGAATCTCTCTCCTGCCACAACACTATTCATGAAGATGAGTAACTGGGTGTGCAAAATCACTTTAGTGCTGTTTTCTGACCCCTCTAATCCTAAACAACTTCAGGGCTTCTCCAGCACTCAGATGCAAGAACTCCCCCAGCAGCTGCTCGACAGCTGAGAGAAAAGCAGGGCAGGTTTTAGCAACATATCTTCCCTCCCCCATACAAACACATCTGGGGCTTCAAAGGAGGCAGCAGAAACTCATCTGGCAGCTTTAAACAACACAAGAAAGTCTCTTACAGTGATGATATTGTAGCATTTATCTTATTTCCATACTTCTCACATCAGTAGCATGTTGTAAAAGGACAAGAATCAGCTCTTTTGGGCTTCTCCCATATTCAAACGCCACCTATGCCTTCCTAAATTCGCAGCCAGACTAGGCAAAAATTCCAGGCCCAAATGTTCTTTCCTGCTGTGCAATCCTTACGGAAAGCAACTGCAGTGGTGCACTCTACCCTGAGAATTTACAGACACTAGGGATAGAAATAAGTCACTTGAACACATCCACCTTGAATATCCCTATTCATCATAAATAAATGAAACCATCGATTTTCAGCAGCATGGGGTTTTTTTTTGTGGTGATATGTGGAAACATAAGGGGATGCAGTATGAGCAAATTGGAGAGGAAATCTTTCCTGTGGTGTCCAGGAATTTCACCAGCTCCCTGAAACATGTACATGTATGTGCACCATCAGAGACCACGAACATACAGATGGAATTTAAAGTATTAACCAAGATGTTGCTAACTTTACCAGCAAGGAAGATGAAAACTGCACTACCGAATGCTTTTGGACAGAGATTCCACCATTATACTTCGTGGTAATGTACTAATTGTGGCAGAGGAAGAGTTACAGCCTGCAGAAGTGACTGACAGTATCCTAGAATAAATGAATTGTAGAAAATTTGAAATTTTCATGAGGAAAGGCACACATTACAGAAGCAGGCAATCATCTAAAGCTAGGACTCAATTTGCTAAGTACTAGCAGCCATCAACTACTGTGAAATGGTGCAATCTTTCTTTCCTGAAGCAGCAACTCACTGTTTAAGTAGGACAGACTAAGAATCCTGCTGAATTATATTCTCCCTTTAAAGTACCAGACTTCCTTTCCCCATTACTACCCTTAATACTTAAAACAGCAAAACCAACAACAGAAATCCTTGCTCACACAGACAAAACAGCTGCATAATCTGGGTCTAACTTGTTCAGCAAGAAGTTTAAATTCATGAGAAAGGAATGTGTGGGGTTTTTTCAGTAGCTATCAAATTAAACGTCTAATGTTCATCCATCTCCCCTGAACCTTGAGACCTCAAACTAAAATAAGAAAGAAACTAGAAAGGAGAAACAGAAGGGAGAGGAACATTACAAACCAGTGATTGGAGAAGGGCAATTAATCTTAACTCGATCAGGAGCAAACAAAAACTGTGTTGAGAGCTACCTTGTTAAAGCTACCACATGAAAGCTGCCTTTGGCATTACTCCTTCCAGCTCAGCTACTCCTCAGCTACTCCTCCATCCCTATTAAAAAGTTTGTTTTAAATATTTCACCACTTCTCAGCTGTTTAGTAGCTCCTATCAGTAACAGGCCAGTCATTTCTATCATGCTCTGAATCTCATAGATCTATCACAGACTTCCAGACAGCATGCTAAATTTGTAGTCTCCTGGGACATAAAGTCTCTTAACACAAATCTATCTAAGATATACTAGTTGTTTTTATTCTAACAACCATTCCCCTTACTCATACACAAGAGAAAACAGCAAGCCTCACTGGAATGCGTGTGAAGGACAGATCAGAGAAAGCTATATATTTCCTGTCTGGGCCCTTTTCTTACAACACAGACTTAATCTTCTTCACATGTAAGTTCTGGATGAGGCAGTAACCACCACTTGGCAATTAAATGTAACTTGGAGTCATACTATTTCAGAAATTGAACACTATATACCAGAACCCCAAAAACTCCTAAAAACTTGAGAAAATAATTTCAGAATAACCCTGTTTCTTTCAAGCCCTTTCTCAGGAATAAAATACCACCCTTCTTGATAAGCAAACACACCATAAATGAGTTCATGAGTCACAGTATTCACTTTTTGAAAGAACAGTTTATGATATGTGATTTTAAGAAAGCATTATCAATGTTTTGAAAATCACATTAGCAAGAAGACAACTATAAAATTTGCAAAAACACTGTACTAAGTTATATTTGAAATAAATCCTCCATTTGCATTCAATGTAATGACAGTCAACAATGGGAAAGAAGCGGAGGGAGATAGGAACATATAACCTAATAAAAGAATTCTAGGGGCAAACACCTACAAAGTCTTTTAAAATAAAATGAGGTGTCCTAATAAAACTTTAATTATTACTCCTGTCTTTAAACAGTAAAGGGACATGGGCACTAAATTAGCTCCTTAGAACCACTTAAAACATTAAACTCTACAATTTGTGAGTATAATCACCAACAGCTTAAAGCAACAACTAATCCCATGCTTTGTACAGCACTTGGTCTTTACAGTAACAGAAGTACCTTCTGATACCTAAAGCACATGCCTGTTATACGACTTCGAGTCATACTGAAATTCCACACATTCCAGTAAGTCTCTTTCCCCCCAGTACATTTGGTACTTTGTAGAAGGCAAGCATCCCAGATCAAGTAAACTCCAAAAATCGACAAGCTGGTACAAGTTTCGTGCAAACCTGTAATCATAAAATGCAACAGTTCACTCGAAAGAATGTTACCTCATCCTAAACAAGCCTTCAGTGTGAGAAGAATCCAGGACTGTCCTAAGCTTCTAACACAATGTTTTTCATGACCTCAGGACAAAGATAACTATGAATTCATCTGAAGAAAATGGGTCAAGAGAGGGGGTCAATCAAACCAGTGGAGCAATTATCATGATTTCAAATGAAAGTTAAATAGAAAGACAACTTTGATCAGAAATTAACAAACTGCATAAGACTTGTTTATTCATCACCTGTTGTGTTTTTTTCCTCTTTTTTGTAATCACATTCATCAGGGACTTTGCTCTAACCCTGCCCTAAGGGTTGAGAAAAGTTATCTTGTCTTAGGTACAGGTGACTGAGAAAAATCAAGACACACTTAAGGGCTTCAGATGACTCTGTAATGACCTTTTTTTGGCTTGTGTTGCAACAAATGAGTCAGTCACAGGTAATCTCTTCTAGAAAAGAAAGTTGAGGCTTTGACGAATGGGGGTAAAGAACTGAAAGGTATGTGAATTTGGGGTAGATAATTCACTGTGAACAACAAATAACTACATCTCAAATGTTACATTAAGCTTGATGCCTGAATAGAACCTAATAATTATGTCAAAATACTTTACTAACAGCTTACCACATATGGTTTCCTTCCACTAAAGCAACAAGAAATTGTCTTCTATCTATCTGGTATGTTCCAATGCTTCACACACATAAGAAAAAACAAAATAGTAACCAGCTGTCCTAGGACACATGGTAGCATGTGCATATAGGACTGCACTCCCAGTTCTCCCACAGGACATGTAATTCCACGACACTTCACACGCCAAAGAAATTTCTATTTTAACTCAGCTAATAGCTTATGTTCCAGAACTGAGGCTTGAAGTAACGAATTCACTACAGATCCATGCAATATTTTTCTACAAACATCTTCAGTCTTCTGTAAGCCAAAGTTACACAAAGGGTTAACCTGTTAGAAGTGCTCACAGCGCCAGTAGTTAGTTCAGCTGTGAGTCAGCAATGCCTGTCCAGAACTGCAAACAGGAGACCCTTTGACACAGATAGGCAGCTTCCAGCAAGTCTCCTATTTAGCATCTCCTCCCCTCCCACTGCCACTGAGCTTGAATCTTCCTCATACCTTGAATTTGGCAAGTCGTCACAGAAGTTTCACTCCACAAGATACGCTGGATTGCTCAAATGTTTAAGCAGATGGCCATCTCAACTGGCAGATCACTTTTAAAGCTTTTTTTAACACGTTTGAAGCCAAAGGCACAATGACAAAGAAACGCTGTATTTTAAAAAAGGAGCTTTAACAAGCTCAACAGCTTTCAACAGCTGTGCAACCTCTACCCTAAGATAACTGAAAAGCTCCCATTTGGGGCAAAAAGTTTTTTAATTCAAAATGCATCAGTTATGTTTCTCAACAGCTCCCTAAGCCAAGTCTCCTTCTACGCTGTTTGCAAATAACCACATTTCAACAGCACTTTTCAGTCCCACAATAATCTAATGAATGTACACACAAACAACACATAACAACATACTGCAGCCTAGGAGAAAAGAGTATTGTATACCTCTAAAGATAAGGAATATCTAGGTAGTCTAGATCAGGGACTTTGGACTTTATGCCTTTTCTGAAAAGCTGCACCTCCAGCAGTAAAATTCCCACTATTGTGCTGAGCCCTGATAAAGAATCAGCTCAGAAGAGACCCACCTAATGAGTCATATCCGGGAATATCCTGATTTTCTTTGGCAAAAGGTATGGGCAGAGGTGTTCCTTTTCAAATACTTTTTAAACTCAATTCTATTTCACCTGTTCCAGTCAAACAGATTTGCAGAACACAATGATACAGCTTCAAGGCTGTCTATAAAAATAACATCATTCTGATAGAGGAAAAGCATCTATTTCTGTAAAATAGTCCCATGATACCAATTTTTAAATCTATCCAAACAGCCAAAACAGTAAAGACTCTTTCTTTTCTTATCCCTTCCTCTGACTATAACAAATGCTGTTGTGTCCTGCTTGTATTCATTCAAAGTGTTGCTACAAGTTTCATTTTCCTAAAAAGGTCTTATCCACTCCCAACACTATTATCTCTTCCCCTGTGGCATCAAGAATATACTACTTCTTCCCAATTCAGGATCCTTAATAATGTCTTATTCACTAAGAATAGAACCACCCTGCCTTCAGTAAATTCACAATGTCACCTTCAGGTGACCAGCTGTCAGCTTGTGGAAACAAAGGCTTTGCCATGTTGTCTTCAAGCCCTCTACCAGTTTCAAAACTACCTTAGTTAAATTTCATTTGAAACCCCTTGTTGCTTTCATAAGTATAAAATTACCAAGTCCACCACTAGTTGAGATGTGCTGAGATCAGTCTACCACGTTGATATTTATTCCAGTTTCTCCTCTATTCATCACTTCACTGCTACATTTATCTCCATCTCTTGTCCTTTATCTTACACTTAAGGACCGCAAACATTACCATTTACAAACTTCTTGTTCTGTTTTTGCAGTTTCTAGCTTCTCCATATTTAAGGCCTGTAAACATGAGCGTCATCACAGAATCTCTTTGGTTGGAAGAGACCTTTAACATTGAGTCCAATCACTAACCTCGCAGTGCCAGGTCACCACTAAACTAGGTCTCTAACACACTGTTTAAATACCTCCAGCGATGGTGATTCCACCACTGCCATGGGCAGCCTGTTCCAGTGCCTAATGACCCCTTCAGTGAAGTTCTTCCTAATATCCAATCTAAACATCTCCTGGCACAACTTGCAGCCGTTTCCTCTAGTCCTATCACTTGCTACTAGGGAGAAAAGAGTGACACCCCACCCCCCTGCCCCTCCTCACTCCAATCCCCTTTCAGGTAGTTGTAGAGAGTGATAAAGTCTCCCCTCAGCCTCCTTTTCTCCAGGCTAAATAATCTCAGTTCCTTCAGCCTCTCCTCATAGGACTGGTGTTCTAGATTCTTCATAAGCTTCACTGCCCTTTTCTGGACACACTCCAGCACTTCGATGTCCTTCTGGTAGCGAGGTGCCCAGAACTGAGCCATTCTGGCTTGCCAGAGGGGTTGTGGAGTCTCCTTCTCTGGAGATATTCAAAACTTGCCTGGATGCAATCCTGTCTAATGTGCTCTAGGTCATCCTGCTTTGGCATGGGGGTTTAACTAGATGATCTCTGGAGGTTCCTTCCAACACTGACCATTCTGTGATTCTGTGAAATGGTTTCATCAGTCTGTCACAGGACGGGGCTGAACATGAAAAGGTTTTCATTGCAGCTTGGTGATCCTGAGCTTCAGACAGTTCACATTCTTCCAAAACCAGGAATTCCAGTCACCAAGCATCTCTGTATTTTGCCACTCCACTGTCACCCACCCAGCAGTTAGAGGGAACTCTAGCAGGAGTTACTGATAAGCTACCTGCAATTTAAACACAGCCAAGCAATTCTCACTCTAGGATTAGAAGTCCTACTGGGATATTTCAATTTTAACTCTAGGTTTCGTTCCTCTCTACAACAAGTCTGACAGAACCTTTCAGGCATTTCCAAGGAGAAAGTTACTCATCCTTTGTAAGCACAGGCCAAGATGGCAAAGAAAAAACATACAGATGGCTACAGTCTTAAGAGGAGCTAACATTTTCTTTGTCTCGGCTTTGCACAAAGTGCACGGAAGTTGTTTCTGGTATTCACCTAAAATGATAATCTAAAGCATTTATAACTGGAGTTCTCTGGAACTTCCACAGCCAATAGCATTAATCCATCCCATCAAACACTGTAAGTTAGTTTTATCAACTCCAGATTATTAGTTCTTCATAAAAATTAAAACATTGTAAGAAGAAATAAGAAGCAGCCCTGTCATCAGAACACGTACCATAACAACACCACGGTACTTCCTCAGTGAGGACGTACTACGTGAGAGCACCACACCACTTACCATTCTTCCTTTCACTGAGAGGAGGAAGGTTGGGGTTTCGGCCATGATGGAGGTTGAGGGTCAGCTCGGGCTGCAAGGAGAGCTCCTGCAGCTCATTGGCAACAGCTTCGCTCTGAGGGCTGGGGGCCGCCGAAAGTGACACCAGCACTGGCTCATCATCATTTTCGCCAGCCCCTCCTCCGTCCAGCCCATTTCCAGCAATGACGGAAGGGGGCAGGCACACCACCCCGGAGAAATCCACTTTGGCTTTCGTGATGGCAACCTGCAAGACAAACCAGAAAACCAGAAACAGTAAATCTCACATGAGTGTCTTAACCTACATCTCCAGTTTATCATGGCATCTCCACATTTTGAAGAAAGAAGCTCTTTAGCACGGTGTTTGTGTTATCATCAATTCAAATCTAACTAGCGATTCAAACTTGATAAACTCAGCAATTTATAAACTTGCATAAATCTCCAACAGGGTCACCACAGAAACTACAGATTATTATCATCTTCTTAAAAAGTATGAGAACATTCTCAACTTTAGGTACTTCAGGAAGGCAATTTTGAGACAACACAGACTGACTTGTTCCAGTGAAGCCAGCCTACCTAGAACCTTGCTGAACTACAGTCCTTTTCTACCAAAAACTGTTAGTATTTTAACAGGACAACTACCAATTTGAAATCCAGACAGGTAAAATAACTCTCTTCATAATAAACCTGGAAGGACAGTGAAATACAATGAATGAGGATTTTCAAATAAAATCAACTGCATTTCAAAAAGTAATTCTCTTGCCCCATTCTCTCTTTCCTATTCACTATCAGTGCAAATGAATGGAAAAAAAAATACACAGGAAAAAAAAACAACTTTCCTGTCTAAAACCTCAGCTACAGTAACTGAAATGTGCAATAAAGAGATTATAATTAAATAAGCAGGTTTTAAATGTTTCATTATATTTCTGTAATTCATTAAATAAGTATTTAAAAGTCACTACTATGTTAAAATTGGGGGGTTTATGTTCAGTAATTTAAATAGAAACAAACCAGCTGGAAGTTAGCAGTGAAATGGTTACTGTGTCAATATTCAAATACTAACGGATATTATACAATGGCAATCATATTTGGTCTTGATTAATGAAGGTAGAAGTCTCCTGCTTCTTAGTATGCTGCTGTTTCAACCAGTCTAAACTCAGAAGACTACCAGTGCATAACTGCTGCACTCTAGTAATTTAGGAAGCAAAAGGTATTTCCAGAGGCTGACCTTCAGCTTCAGAAAGATGCAAGTAAAGCAAGCTGCAAAGAAGCAAAGTACAAACCACCAAGAAAATCCTCCTGAAATCAATCAGAAAGCATAAACTTGGAGGAACATTTTTAATAATACAGTTTTTTATTTAGTATTCCCCACTTAACATTCATAATTAACCTGAATGAGTGTGACAACATCAGCGCATTAACAGCTGATAGAGTAGCTCAGATAGTAATTTTCCCCACTTCCATTTCAGCTTCATACTGTAGTTGATTAGTAATGTTTGTTCTGTACTATGCAGAACAAAGTTATAAGTGGTAGCAAGTTTGTTTCAAAAATTCAGTGTCTATTCAAGGCAACAGTAAGAATTTACTGGTAATGAATAGACACTATTTCATCCATGTTGTCATGCGTACATTCCCAGGATCCTACGTCATGATCTGAAGAGAAGCAAGGAAAAGAAGGGTTGAGCAAAAATAATAATAAAAAAAAAAACCAACAAAAGCCACCAACTGAAGCTGGTCCTTGTTACAACAAAACAAATGAGACAGAGTCAAATCTAGCTGCCGTACGAATTATTTGCTTCTAGTTCAGTTACAATTTGGCCAGAAAGTGCTACTCCCTCCTTGATATATCATTTCCTGTCCAAAGCAAATATCACTCATATCCATTTGAGAGCAAACTGTAACAGTAATCCGCAAAGGGAAAAAATTGAGATTGTGCCCTTCTTCTCTTTACAATGGATACCGAAAGCCTGGAAACACACACCCTTAAACCACAGACTTAAAATAATAGTTTGGTATGCTACGACAATCCTTGCAAAGGCTTAGAAAGAGTTAAATCATGACCAATATAACTGGCATCAGTCCCTGTCCCGGTAGGATGAGAGGCCTGTGGAAAGGGGCTAAAAGGAAGAATAACTACTCAGTTTGGAAGCTGGTTGGGAGGGGTGGCTGTCACCGTCTTAGAGGAGCCAAAGCCAGTTTGCTTTCTCAAAGGAGATGTACTGGAGACCTTAGACTTTCATGGTTATACACGATGGTTAGGTCAGATCATGCAGGAGGACAAGTGGAGCCAGGCCTGAATCCACAAACAGGCAATAGACACATCTAGTACCCACTCAGCAAGGATATGGCATGGCAGGAGACTCAATGTTCCCTCCTCAACCTACCTTAGAATAAAAGTTCCTTCCTCTTTCCAAAAGGGGATAAAAAAGCTTGACATGTCTCAAGTAAGATCTGTTTCAACCAAGTAAACAGCAAATGTACTTAGGAATTCCTGACATACCAAATTTTCTTTTAAACGGGAATTTGTAATCTGCATAAACTAAGAAAATCACATTTCAAACAAGTGTTGTGAAACAGGGTTTATTTTCCTAACCTAGGTATATTCGCATTAGCCAGTCCACTGCAACTATATACTATGTGTAAAAGCACAGGACCACAGGACTGCATGAAGCAGAACAAGAGATTGGTGCTCATGCACCGTTTTGCTATGTAACCCTTGGCAACACCATAGCAAGTGATGTTAATTGGTACTGGGATTATAAACCAGTCTCTCCAGTAAATTGTTCAATGGAACTTCAGCATAGCAGCTGGATTATCTAGAGTTGTACCAGGACCTGCACATATCTTAATTTATGAAGGAGACGACACAGATGGAAGGTATCTTCTTAATCCTAGTTGGCAGGTCATTGAATGTTTGTCCCATGTCAAAAAGTAACACATCTTAAGCAAACCTCGCCTCACCTTGACCTTCATTCTTGTTCTGTCACTATGTCCTGTGCTGTGCCAGCAGTGCTGCTTGTGAAGCCACACTGCAAATCATATCAGAAAGCTGATGTAGCCAAAATGCTATTTTCCCTAGGTTATTTTTAAGTTAGATTGATTCCTCCATACAAGCCACAATTGAACCACACACACACACACACAAATCACAATCTGACTCTGTCTCAAATAGCCTGGACAACAATTCTATTACTGCATACTTGATTGCAGCTCAAATGAAAGTGAACTAGAATTAACCATCAAATACATTAGGAAATCCTGCCTTCTTCCACATCGCCTCCCATCTCAGGCCAGCATAAGAATCTGCAGTGACACATGATAAACCAGTGAGAAAACTGGCCCAGGTGTAAAAGCTAGTCTTCTGGTTCACACTCCAGCTAAATCAGGACCCTGGTGCAGTTTGTCATGTAGCCACACCAACACCTTCTGCCAGCACAGCACAGGGGAGAGAATCTGCTTACACTGTTGGTATACATGAACATCTGGCCACTACCTAAGGGAAAGAAAAATTTTTCAGATCAGTGCCAAGTCCTAGTATACAACATGTCCTCGCTTCAAGAAAACAAAACAAAACAAAACAAAAAAACCAACAAAACCAATCTCATCCGGTCCACAAGACTACAGTAAAATCTGTAATTGGGTGTGTTTGATTTTATTGTTTTCAATTAAAAGTCTGATGAGGACACAGAAGGATTTGGAAGATACTTTGAGGATTTACAATCATCCATGCTGCATTATTTGGAAGTCCTGTGAAAGGCATGGAATCCTTTTCCGCAACCAACAGTAAAAGGCTGTTTTTAGACTTCCCAGACAGTTATATCACTCTATAACTGTCATTGTAAAATGATCAATCAGTTAGTTACACAGATTAATATTTAGAACCTAATTAAAATTTTAAAATGCTTGTTTTCATGTCATTTCTGAACAGACTAGAAACTTTCCCATAAAGAAGTGGGTCATATCATGATCTTAAAGTGAGTCATCCAGAAGTTGATGGACAGTATTAAGAACAAGTACTTGTTATCCTCAATAAGGATATTTCAGGGTGAGTGCCCTTAAGGACTTGTATCTGTTGCCTAACCAGAGAAAAGCTTTCTATCACGGCATTTTTCTACTTTTGGGCTGGCTGCTTCTGGGACAGGAGCGGCTGTGATCCCACAAATGTTCTACAGCAGCAACATCAGCTTAAGGAACACTCAAGTCTTCCACTGCCCAGCTCCTCATTTCTGTCCCCACACTACCCCTTTTTCAACTGAAGAATCAATTTAGCTGAAAACTAGCCGTTTTTCCTGGGTATTCAGCAAAACCAGTTCCACAGTCTAGTCCACGGCCAACTACACACACAGCGGTCTCACCAAAATTCAGAGGCAACAGTGAACTCGCCGAAGGCAGGAGTGCTCAAATTGTTGTTATAAAGCGCAAGCCCACTATCACAATAATACAAACAGGGATCACCACATTAAGGAGAAGATGGAGCTGCTCAAAAGAAACATTAGACATTACTCATAAATACATAAATAATCTTTACCTTTTCTCACTTCTGGAGGTGTTTAAGAAACTTCCATTTCAGATAGCCAGATAGGCAGAATCAATTTTGCACAAGGTGTACGATTAAGAACCACAGTCAATAAGAGTTTTTGGAAAAAGACTATGAAACCTCCAAACTACAAAGATTAAATTGTTCTGGCGCTTCTACACAGCAGCTTTCTAGGTACATCTTCTTGCCACCACACCACCATATCACAGTATACTCACAGTAATCTTGATTAGCTTACCCCTTGATGAAAAAAGTAATCTAGTTTGCATTTACCATATGACAAAATTACTTGTAGAAACTTCTTGTAAAGTTGCTCATCCAGAATCACTGGTGGATAGCTCAAAGCCCAAGAGGTGAAATGGAAACAGAGACACACACGGTACTTAACCTGTCTAACTCACAGTAAACTAGTTCACAGAGCTAAGTGAAAAGAAAATTGGGAGGAGGAGAAGGGATTAGGATTAGTTTCTGCCATTTTAGCTCCATTAATCATCCCATCATAAGGCCAGACAAGCACCAATGTTGGCACAAGGAGGAAACAAAGGCACGCATCCAAGACAGCCCCTTTTGGCAAGGCCTAGCTTAAATCAACTTAGCTGTATCATAAGACCACATCCTCAGGTTAGACACTAAACTGGCATTGCCAACAAAACGAACAGTCCAGCCTGCTCATTCCTCACCTCCTGTGGGCCAGCACAGGCTGAACCAGATCAAGGAACTGATCTGTGTTAAATTGACACAGCCATACACACACAAATCTGCACCAGTTCCTGATCTACCTTGCCACCCAGTTACAGAAAAACTTGGACTAGCATGAAGCACAAGGAAATAAAAATCATAATGGCTACTTCTGGTAGCAGTATCACCTTAAGGTGCTGTTATACAGTTTAGTCTATCCAACATTCAAGTTGTACATGAACACATGCACTAGGTCTTCAAGCATTAAGAATTCTCTCAATTTTGGCAATATTCACATATTAATGGCATAATCGAGACTTTGACAATCAGTATTTAAATTAACCAAAGAATAGTACCACCTTTCATAAAGTGCAACCACAATAACCAGAGGAAAACATATGAAACAGAAGAAAATTTAAAAATAAGTAAGTAAAAATCAGAGGGACACAGAAGGAAAAAAAAAAGAAAAAAAAAAAAGGCACAATTCCCAAATTAAATTAGAACACCTCTATAAACAGCTTTCCCTTGTTTGCATTTTGGGGCTGAGTTGCCTGGGTAATGGCAATTTCCTACCGATTTAAGAATTGCTAAGCAACCTCCAGCACCTAACAGCAACAGTATGTGTGTGCAGCTGGGCTATTTTGAGAAGACAGGTTTTTTTATTTTAAACTTAAGAGCTGCCTTCTGTTAAATGATTATGCCAGCTGAGAACATCTAGCCAAGAGACTAGGCAATCTTGGGGCACAGTGGCTTTAAATGGATGAATCTTGGAAATAAGTGAGGAGAGAGGAAGAGAATGCCATGACATGCCCAAAGGCAAGCAGACCCCCAGCTCATGAGAAATCAAAACAATAACCCAAGAGAAGTGAAGCTAGAAGCTGATGGAAGCTGAAGCATCTCATTAGCTTGGAAAGCTCTAATGATCAGTGAGATATATTCCTTTTATCTTTAGGTATCAAAGTCACCAACAAGAAGACCTCCAAGGTTGTATTAAAAAAATAATAATAATTTCATTTTCCATCAGCCAGCTTAACTCAGGAACACAACTGTTGGCAGAATTACTTCTCCAGTTAATTGAGAGTTAAACTGATCATGTCGTCCATAAAATATATACAATACAGTAAGAAAAAAGGCAAGCATCACAAAGACTGCACCCTGACACTGTAATAGCTTGTTCTTGAGGATCCACCTTCAGTTAAAAAAAACAAATTAGGCAGACCACTAAACAGAGTGCTTCTTAAATTATGGAATTTTATTTTAACACACATATTCCACATGCATTTGTCTTCTGCAAAATGAACCAATCATAAACTTCCTTCACTTTCACAGTAATTTGGGGAGGAAGAAAGGGTAAAGGGAAAAGCAGTCAAAAAGTAACCAAATTTGTTCTGGATTAAAACCAGGCATTTGAAGATCTAAACTGTCCATTCCACTCTGATCACAAGCCTCTACCCTACAAAGCTCCTTTTAAAAATGCAAAGATTGCAATACATGCGAACAAGGATGATGGTAAAATATGGATGAGCAGAACTTTCTATCTGAGTTAAAGAATCTGAATCTGTACGTATACTGTGCCAGTAACATTACAGTAAGAGAGGACATTTTTGAGCCATCACCAGAGGTTTCTCTGCTACAACCTCCAGCAGATCGATCAGTACAAGAGTCAAAAAACATGCTCAGCCAGCAAGAAAACTGCAAGAAATATTATCAGACAAAAAGCATTAACAGCTTTTCAGAGATGTTAGGACTTGAGAGGGAAAATGCAAAGAACACATCTAGTGCAAAGCAATCAACGGCATAACTTCTGCTGTAGACAAACAGCCTCACATATGATTTTAACAACCACTCATCAAGAACCATATTTCTCAAGCTCTGAGTATTTCCTGCATAAGATAATAGAATTTGTTTCACTCAGTCCAACAGTGATAGAAAGTCTTTAAGAGGTCTTGAAAAATCATCATCAAACATCCATTTCTTAAAACCACAAATAGCAGATTAAGAAATGTAGTTTGGCATTCCAGATGTTTTTTAATACTTTTCATGATTCAATACGCATTTGGAGGAACTTGTGGCTTTCAAGTTCATAGAATTCTGGGTACACAGAATAACTGATAATACCAAAGCCAGTTTTGAGAATCACAATGATAGTCAGAATAAACAATGCTTGCTCAGAAAGAATGAACTCCTAACCAATTTCTGAAGTTCTTACTTAAGCTTAAAGCATGAATGAGGAAGAAATCCTTCTTATTTTAGAGCACATCGAGCCTTAAACTGGTGAAGCAGTTTATAGACACATAATTCTATCATACCTCTCAGTGTGCTGAATCAATCACCTATAGTTTGTGATACTAAAGATGATGGCTACTGATTAAATATCAATTTCTACTGAAGTATAAAGAACAAAAGAAAGCAATAAAGATGCAATGTTCAGGTCTCATTTGTCAATGGGTACACCTGTATATTTTAGGCCTCGGTCACTAAAAGGCTCAACATCATAACTAAAAGAGGAATCCAGCCTTCTACTATGAAGCTACCGGTTCCTGCTGCTTCCCTTTTGTCTGATCTAATGAGTGTGCACCCACAGGGTGACTCAGGTCAGCTGAACCAGCAGATGATTAACTCTGCAAAAGATTAGAACCCATTTTCTACAGGATCAGTCAGCTAGCTGGATCTGCCCTGTGGCTACACAATCACTAGCTCTGATGCAAAGGAAGAAGCAGGAGGGCACAGCTGCACGGAGGTTTGACCAGCCTTTTGCCCACAGCAGCTCTCTAAAAGATTAACTTAACTGTAATGTCAAAGAGCACACTTAAACATCTAGCAGGGGTGCCAGCTTAAGCACTCTCATACCTTCCTCATTGTGAAACTAGCTAAATCTCACAGAGACAACATGTACTGGACCAGATGAAAAATAATCTAGAAAAAAATCACTTCTTTCCAGGAGGATCTGTTCCCCAGAGTGGCTCACCATGGCCACAGAAGAAACTATGCCAGCAAAACAGAGGGAGCTTGAAAGGGAGCAAGCTGTTTAAGCCTGCAGTAGTGCCAAAGAAATGCACGAGGATCTACAGTGTGTTTAGAAGAGGACTGCTTGTTTTCCACCACCTTCTGACCGACTTCCTTGCAACTGCTGCCTGATGCATTTTTTAAAATTTCCTTCATGTCGAAGGCAAAGCATTCCTCCTCACCCCACAGGGGCAAGCAGATGAAGCCATGGATTCAGCCAGCAGCAAAGGAATGTGGCAACAGATGCCAACGACCGGTGGAAGCAGGGAACGCAGCAAACCAGGAAAGGAAACGCTGACAATCTGCAGCCAGATGTGAGCTTTGACTTAGAAATTCATGGCAGGAAAACTGAGAGGCTGCAAATGCAGGAAGGAACTGAGGTTGAATATGGTTTTAGGACAGATTAGGATGAGAAAGTCATTGGATAAGAGAGTGGAAATAAGACCTCACAAGAGAAAACAGGCTTTCAAACACAGAAGATTTGAACCTTGGGAGAAGAATTAGATGACCTAGGGCATAACAAAGTGGTGACTTGGGCCAGGAAGGAAAGATATAATCTAGACTAAAATAAAAGAAGGTAAGTTTTTAAAAGGAAAAAAAATTATAAATAAACAAAAGCTAAAGTAGCTAGATTTCAGTCAGTTCAGTTTCTGGCAGAAGCATTCATGTCAGCACAAAGCAGCAGGCAAAACTGCAGAACTTAAGAATCTTAAGGAGTTTATGGCAAAGTTTTTTGGCAATTTATTTTTGTGTGTCTGAGGAAGTAGTTTTACATTTTATCTAACTCAGTATGATCACGGGCTGTTACTGAGAGTTTAGGTCCATATTGTATTGCCTCACTTCAGTCTGGAATTCCCACTCTCACTCCTTCAAATCTAGTGACGCTGCAGCCACGGTGCAAGTCCATTCAGCTTGCTGTTCTGATGGAAGGCTACATTTGTAACATGCTTGTTTTCCCATTGTGCTAGCAATATGAACCCTGCAACCAGAGGTTCATCAGGGGTTATCCAAAGAAAAACCCAAAGCCAGAGGAGCTGGGACCATTGGAAAGTAACAACTTTCAGTTACCTCACGTTAAGTATAGTGTGAAACAAAAGCCTGAGAGTTTGCAAGAAGTTTTCTGACCCCAGTCACATTCTTCGGTCATGACAGTATGGAACTATCTACAGAAATTAAATCAGCCTGAATTGACTTTGTTTCTCCTCCCCATCAACAGTCACTGGGTGTCCATCGGGTGTAGAATCCAAATTTCTCTGAATTTATTGGCAACTCCTAAGGCAGCTACCCAGCATGACACTCATGTAAGTGGAAAGCCTAGCAACTGAAGCTGAGTTACCAGATCTTCTGTTCCCTTTTTCCCCTCCAAGAGCTGACTTTTCACCCTTGGATTTCCCCACTACTGGAAAATAGATAAGACTTTTCTTCAGTGATTTACGGAGAAGCATGAATCAATATCAGTGTCTTGTCTAAGTTAACTATTTTGTTGAAAAAAAAAGTAGTAAGTACTCAAGGTGCTCCTTAGCATGTAAATCTAATGAATGTGGGTAAAGAATACAGGGAAATTCAGTATTGCTGCTGTTCTTTGCCAATTCAAAGGATACCAAACTCAGCCTTCACTATTCTTTCTTTGAAGCAACAATACTAAAAGCCAGCACATGAAGAACATCTAAACCAAGACTTTTGTTCTGGTGCTAGAATAGATTAAAACAATTTCTAGTCTTTACTGCAAGACTCAGCAAGGAATCACAGATAACATCTGAATGTATCAATGTCTCTTTTTAGTGTTATTTAATCACGGTAAGCTCAGTCACAATTTTGCAGACATTACAATTTTACTGCATACATGCAATTGTCTGCCTTTATATACCAAAATAAATCAGTCTAGCAAGCCAAGTATCAGTAACAATGAAAAAAGTTTGCAACACAGTACCAGCTAACTTGTCTTACTAATTGCTAGGCAGCAGTGAAAAGTAGGCAAGTGTGCCATTCATACTCACGCTACAAAGTCCTTCCTGGACAGCTGTTACACCTGATGCTAGAACAAATTCAAAATACTCCATCTCTAACAAACTACTATCCCTTATATTTAGTGACCACAAGCAGTTTTCAGTTCTGTACATAAGACCAAAACGTGCAGAATAAAGACAGCAAAGAGAACACGATACATACCTTACTCAGAGTTCCCACGGACAAATCCAGCTCGCTTCCATGCCAGCAGCTCTCTCCCCAGTCACTGCAAGAGAGAAGAGGACACAAATGCTCAGAGATCTTTAAAAAAAAAAAATCCCCCCCAAAAAAAGAAAAAAAAACAACAAAACAACACCACAGCCCATTTTCCCCTTTAACAGTAAGGAGCAAAGTCCTTTATCTAGGATTCTTTTTTCATATAATCTTTAATTTATTTGAGAAACACAACAGAAATTGGACTGAAAAACCAGACTGCCACACTTGTACACATATTTCCATGCAGAGCAGAACTTTTACTTTAGGACTACTGGTTTGTCAGTTCTGAAGAATGCATTGTTTGAGATTTACTAAGCCAGAATATTCACCAAATGATACACTCAATCTTCTGTCCTTGTACTAAAAACATTCTTAAACATTGGAGAGCAGAAGTTGGAGACTGTTATGACTAGTTTATTACACGATGTTATCCATTCAAACAAAAACATGGAAAAGTTAAAAAAGTACATTTCAGAGATTTGTCAAGACTGCAATGGGAATGCCATTTCAGGGGGAAGGACCCATCCTGCGTACCTCAGAAACTCATAAATGTACTGGAGTAACACAATTTTTCTCTGGGAAAAAAGTTTTAATAGGCCTGTACAGCAGTACTTGACTAGAAAATAATTACTTTGGAGGCTTTGGAAGATTATTGTCTCAATTGGCAATAAAAAAAAAAAAAGGTCAGAAGTTTGTTTCTAGTTGCCATACGTTCACTCCTACTTCCTTAGCCACCTTTCAGAAACAAACAAGCAAAAACCCCAGAAATCATTATGTTAACATTTTAAAACAAAGTTTTTCTCCTCTAAGCTTTTCAGACTTTAGGGCTTTCTAGATACCAGAAGCACAGAACTGCAGATCATCATACTCCGTCAATAAAACAAAAGAAACCCAGGCAACTCCCTGAATACAAACTTCAGACAGGATGGACTTAGGACACAAGCATTAACTTGGCTGGAGTGAAGAGGGGAAAAAAAAAGAAAAAAAGAAAGAATAGAATGAGCTGCCTACTACTTTAACATCAGAAAGAAAAAGACCAATTAGACAGATTAGTCTCTTCCGAAGAAAGAGTGACTACAGTTAGTCACTTGGATAATCAGCATATCATAAAACCGGTAATGAATTGCACATCCACTTGGTCAACTTTTTTCCAATTAACAATTGGCAGGAGAAGGGTTTTACAACAGTGACACAAATTAACAAAAAGTACGGACACTACTAATTCATAAAATTTTCTTACAATCCCTTTTAGGGAATATTTCAATTTTTCTTTGAATAAATCATGGCTCTACCAAAGAAACAAGAAGTCATTCGGCCACCTCTTACAGTATTTGTCATCAGGTCGATATTTAGAATTACTTACAACCACTTAAACAATTAATTTAATGTGAGAACCCATAACAAATAATTATTTTCTCTTTATTAAAGCAGCCAAACTGATACAACTGTAATTAAAATATGATAATGATGCAAGGCTACGAACCCAAGTATATACTTACAGTATACTTTTTACAGAATTTCAGATCCTAGATTTCCTAAAAGGCAAGGCAAAAGGCCTCAAGAAGTCAAGGAAAGGCTTCTATAAAGACAGATAAATATTCACCGTGGTGAATTGTTTAATTTTCTTCAGGATGTTTTTCTCTGGAAAACTTCAAACTGCTGAATATTCCAGGTCTGAAGAACACACCACAAGGTAGAAGAACTGCTCTGTACACCCCCAGCTTTAAATCCCTTCCAAGGCACTCATTACCAGCAACTGGCGAACACAAGACATCAGGCTGAACAGACATCTCACATGGAACAATACAGAAGACCCTAAAGTCTTACCTCTTAAGGTATGCAGGAAGTCACGTGAACTGCAAGTTGGAAATAATTTGGCTTGAAACGGGCATGGACAGTCATACACATTTTTTCTAATGTGTGTGACATTAAGCTAGGAGGTGCTGCAAGTATAACTTACTTCTATCATTACCCTTATTCAGTCACTCTACAGAATTTCAATTCAGCCTGAAGATGGTGCAACAGAAAACACAGACACACTCCACCTTCAAAATAATGAGTCAGACTTCACAAGAATTTAGCAGAACAGACTTACAACTGTAATGGAAGACAAGCTCCTTATTGCTCCTTCTATACTGCACTGAGTGAGCAAAGATTAATCTGATAACTGAAAACTTCTGGCAAAATTCCACAGTTAAACTGCTTTTATTATTCTTTTCTAACAGCACAATCAAAACACTCCTCCAATACTCCTTTTTCCTCTCACTATACAGTCAATGCAGCCAAAACTCCACCATTCCAGATTTTCCAAAAAAAAAAATAGTGTCATGTCTAAGAAATGCAAAAGTCTCATCTTGCTGATAAACTTCTCCATCCAATGGAAATGTTTATATGTCAGTGTTTACATGTTCAAGCCAAATGGCTGCTATGCCAGTGATTACAACGGCTTATTGCCTTCACTGGTGACATGGAGTTTGAGCAAGTCTGAACAACACAGAAACTCAGTGACATGATTCGCTGGTCTGCTCTGAGCATAGCAGTGCAGAATTCACATCCCATCTTTCTAAAGCTACCTCTCAGGTGGGGGCTTTGAGAAGATTCAGCCTCCAAGTGATCTGTTCCTGTAAAGCATGCCTGACAGGATGTAGGAAAGCAAATTCAGAGACATAGTTATATTAGGCCCCACTAATCACTCAGAAAAATCTCTCACCCTGGTTTGGGTCCATCTTTTATGATGAAATGGAAATTAAATTACAAGGCAGACTGTAGTCACATTCTGTTGGGAAACTTCTAATATTGCTATAAAATCAGAAGAGAGGGCAAAAGTAATAATTTTTAAAAATCAAATTATTCAAGTTGAGTCTTCAATGCTTTTCCAAAAGTTTCTTCCTGAAGGAGGAAAAGTTGCCCTGTAATTGATAGAAAGCGAATCCTGTCTCATCTTTGCTCTGAGCTCTACCTTCACACGTGTAAACAGTTGCAGAAAGAATGAGTTCATCATAACATGGGTATGGCTGTGTGTAAAGGATGATCTCACTTGAGTAAGCCTAAATAGGGTGTTGACTGTATGGATCAATCATGCAGTGAAGACGTATCCTCAGTGTCTCTACCAAACCACAGAAAGGGTAGAAATCAAGGAACCACAGTATATGTACACTCCCTCTCTAGTGTGGTCAGAACTAGTTGTAATTGCCATATATTACAGGAAGCATTAATCTGAGGTTGAAACAATCTGTGATGTAGAGTGCTGTCCCAAAACAAAATTAATTTCCCATATTAGACATATCATTTCAGTGTCCTTTTCATCTAACATCAAGGTACTATAAAGATGACGTGTAGTCAGCATATTTACTTGCCTCACTGGAAGATGGCAAAATAGGGAATTTTCTGCATTGCTTTATGCCAGAGGCTCCTGCACTGTGGTATACACACATTCCAATACGTACCCACAGCAAGCACAGATGACAGCAGCAGTCTCTAACCATGTCCAGGGGAAAATTCTTATTTTGGTGTCACAGAGGCAGCCCCCAATGATCAACTGTTAACAAATAACATGCTGGCACATGCAGTGGCAGCTACCGCGCTTATGCTTTGCTCCATAAAAACCCTGCTTTTCTGGATCAGCAGGGCCAAAACAAGCTGAAATAGGGAGCACAAGTTAATTAAGAAGGATAAGCAGAAGTAGTTGACATGCTAGTTTGTGGTAGGAGAGCAAAAGCAGATGGATGGCATGAGGTTAAGGTGCAAAGGAAAATCCCCAATTAAAAGTTCAGCCTTTACCTTTCAAGATTTAAAAAGACTTGTGACTGTGTGTTAAATTTCACCTTCTTAGAGAGATGTTACCAATATGCCTGTATGCCCAAATCCAAAACATTTCTTCACACAAGAATAATAATGCTGTACACACAAGAAAATGGGGGAGGGAAGGGGAAAGGAATGCTGCACAAACTAAATACACTAGTTCAGTTTCTGAACTATAAACCAATCAAATCTAAATAATGAGAGCTCCTTGCTCGGTGACAAACTCTAAACTTTATCTGTGTGGAAAACAAGTGTCTCCTATCAGAACTAGAAAAGAATCAAAGAAATGGAGATACTGTTACAGGTGTTGTTTCTTAACACCTGAAAACACAGTATCAGACTGAGGGCCCATTCCTGCATGAGCTGCAGCACTATTTGCCTCCCACAAGGACAATCTGCATGTGAAAATCTCAAGGCATTGACTGACCACTGTGGCATACCTATGCCTGGTAATGTACACTGTCCTCACCCCTCTGCCATTCATTTCCCTTGAAGAAGCCACTTAACGCTGTTTGCACTCCATAAAGCACTCAAAGGAGGAACGGTAAAATATACACATTAACCACACACATTATGTCCCTGAAGGACGGAGCAGAGTATTTGTCAAAGGAATGAGTTTCTGAATTCACACAGACTCACTCATTTCATCTATTTGATGCACATGCATAAAAGAAGAATCACAGGAACACTTTTATGGTTCCAAAAATGTTCCCCTTAGCTGTAGCTCTTACTAATCTGCTTCGGCACTCCCTCCCCTCCACTCTAACTATGAATTCCTTCAGCCTTCCCCCTTTTTTTTATTTTAAGGGCTGAAAGGGGAAAGGAATAGGACATGCACAGATTAAAAACTAAGTCTCTAACCTGGCTCAGCATGGAGCCCCACAGACATCCCATCACTACTGAGGTGATGGCACAGACGGTAAGAAAAAGGAATAAGACATGCACAGATTAAAAACTAACTAACTAACTAACTAACCTGGCTCAGCATGGAGCCCCACAGACATCCCATCACTACTGAGGTGATGGCACAGACGGTAAGAAAAAAACAAACACAAGAAACAACAAAAGCAGATGGGAATATGAGCTGTTTAAGACAGCCTCACCACTAAAAGAAAAGCCTGTGCAACCACATCCTCTGTTTTCCGTCTCAGTTCAGCAATGTGTCCAGCAGGAAATAATTAGATTTGGCTTTCCCAGAGTAGGTGTTTGACAGTTTCAGTCCACTGAACAGTTGTTTTTTCTGCTTCCTCTTCAACAGTTTCTCAGGAAAAGACATGGACCCTCAGGACACACGTTGATAAAAAACAACAACAAAAAATCTTTAAAGGAAGAACATTGTGCAACTATAGTAGGATTTTCTAATTGTTACCTCTTTTTACACAGAGGAAATCAACTGTGCTCTTCAAAAGGGATCTTAATCATAATACTGAGTTATCAGTAAGTAAACACACATTGAGACAGTCCAATTATATCATCTACAACACAGGAAGGACAGCTGAGTATAAAGAGTAAAGAGAGAAGACTCTTAAAATTGCTATAAATCGTGCATTTGAGGTAAAACACATGTATGGAGACACCTTGCACATTCCAAATGAGAGTAACGATTAATCTTGTGATAATGTTTTGACAGATCCTAAGAATTTATCTGCTTTCTGCTCTAACATCCAAACCATTTTTGCTCTGATCCTCCTCTATATTTAGTACAGCTGCCCTTTCCCCCCACCAAATACCACACAGTAATGTAACAACAGCTCAACAGTGAAGGAAATCAGTAGAGATCATCATCATTATTATTAAAATAGTAAGGGTTTTTTTGATTTCATGAATGTACATTTCACCTGGAGGTTCAAGGATGAAAGGGTCTGTGAAAAATGATGCTGCTTTACCATGCCAGCAGAAGATAGAGTTGTAAAAATTAGTCACAAATAAGCACTCCTCCCCAAACCCAAGATTTTCCTATTACTTCATATTGAAGGGGAGGAAAATTTAAAGACTGTTTTTGGAAGACTCCCATATTCTCTTAGTCCTATGTCAAAATGTCTTCCATACTCCCTTTCTTTGCATGTTTCATCATCTGCTTATTGCCTGAACATTTTGGGGGATCTTCTCCTACACAACACTAGAATGGATGGCCTTAATTAAATAGAAACTAAAGATGGTTCTGCAACTGTTGGAACCAGCAAACACAGCACTGCTACTTACATGTGAACAATGTGACACCTAAGAAGCTATAACTAGCAACATTTCACTCTTTTTCTGAAACTACATTTTGTATCTGAATTATAAGTAAGAAAAGACTGAAAAGAGCTCAGTAACTTAATATGTGTTAATTAAGAAGGGCAAATTAGCCTATTTGTGAAAAGCTTATGGTATATGCTTTCAGCTCCGAGTTTCTTTCTCCTCTCAGCAGAAACTAAGTATCTAAAGAACAGAAAAGGAGTTCACAGCTTCAGATCATACGCTTATTTTAAAATCTATTATTAGATTCTATTTAATCACAACTATTAGATCACTCATTTAATCACTGCAGCAAATGGGAACAAATGGGTGTCCCTCTGATTTCATATTCAGAAATGACTAAAGTATTTTTGGAAATACTTATGAAGACCTAAAGGCATTATGCTTCTAGCAGTTCTACAATATGGATTCTAACAGTGTCTTTAAAAAAGCCTACCAATGGCTTTTGTGCAAGCAGCAAGATATACTTTGAAATAAGTGCTGAAAGTTTATTTGTATATTTACCTGAAAGTAAAGCCAACACACAAGTAGAAAATACACTTGCAGTAAGTCACCTATGTCATGGATAACTAGACCTGATGTCAAATGCAAATTTAAAATAAAGACAAAATTGCATACTGAATTGTCTCAATACCTATGCTGGAAATGTTGGGATAGACACACTCAGCTCAGAATATAAACAGTTTGTTTATATTTTCCAAATAATCAGAGCTGTGTCCTCAAATCCCACCAAGAAAAAAAAAAAAAAGCACATTTTGGTTTTAATGATCCAGCAAACAAGCTATAGGCTTAAACAGAAACACTTTTAATGCCTTCAAAATGTATGTTCTATTGGTAGACTAAGATGCAGTTTCACAGCAGAGGCCCTGGTACTGTCTGGACAAACATAATATAAGAATATAAGCTGCAGCAAGCATGAAATCCTTTATCCAGCCCACCCAAGGTTCACCTTGTAAAAAAGACGCACACAGAGTCATATTAACACGAAGTTTGCATAAAGCACCATAAGCGGACACGTATGCAGATTGTAAAGGTCTCAGGAGGATACATCCACTCACACACATGGCAAACGGAGTTCTCACCCTTGATCAAGGAATATGTGAAATTACAGTCCTCTTCGATGCAGGATTTTAGAGTCACACAGAAGGAGATCTAGTCCCCCCTGGACAGACGTCTGGGACACACGGACGTTATCTTAAATACCTATTTAACCGTAACACGGGGTAAGCATCTTTACAGCAGGAAAAATTAACCCCGCTTGCTGTGATCTGGGGTGCGCACGGAGGCTGCTGCTGCACGAGCCCTTCTAAACTACCGTCACCAACGACCAGGCCTGTAAAACCGGTAAAGAAAGCACCGAGGGAAAACAAAACAACACAAACAAACAAACAAAAAATAAACCCCAGCCGACCTACCTACCGGGACAAGACGGG
>NW_009704664.1:0-2282 GCF_000703405.1 Apaloderma vittatum
TCTCCTGTCGGGCAGGTGAGCCTCGCTTAGGGTGCGGTGCTGCCGAGCGTAGCTCCCGGGCTGGACCACCACAGAGCCCCCGAGAGAACCCGTCCTTCAGGTCTGCTCCCTAACCCGTCTGCTGGGGGCTGAGCAGGGTTTTGTGCAGACTTTCCAAAGCCTTGTTGAGTTTACCCTCTGGAATTGGTCGGCTGGCACTTCTGCTTGGGTCTTTGAAGCATCGTAAGGCTGTTTGGGCCCCGATGCCTCGTCAGGACCCCTGGATTGTACAGCGTGTCAGCTCAGCTGCAGTTGAAAGCACATCAGCCTTCAGATCCTGGAGGCAGGAGGCTGTTACAGTGGATAGAAAAGGCTCTGTGTGCTGGCTAGCCTCTCCATCTTCCCCCAAGCTCTGCTCTCCCCTCCCTGCGCCTCCTTCTGGGGTACGTCCCTTCCCTCCCAACCATCAAGAAACAAATAATTTGCAGTTGTTGCCCGGTGAACTATTGGGGAACGTCGAACAACGTGCACGTTGGTGTTTGAAATGTCATATTGTTTCCTCCAAGCGTTTTTTCAGGTTGAAATCTCAGCTGGTTCTCAGCGCTCCATTAGGCCTTCAGGCCCGGGATGTGGATGGGTGGTTTTTCATGGTCGGACAGAAGGTTATCTGAGAAATGCTTACTGTACGTGGCCTGGAGCGTTCGTGCACGGATGGTGGTGCTGCGGGTCGGTCAGGAGGTAATGGAGAGCAGGAGATGTGCTTGGAGGGAGCTGAGGTGAAGCTGAGCGGTGCAGATCGCAGCTGCTGCCTGATGGAGAGAGGCTGCAGATCTGAGGCTGTAGCCCTCGCCAATCTGAATGCAGTTCTTGCCAGACTTTACACATTGTCAGCCAGGGCTCATAGGGACTTATGCTCTATGTGAGCTCCCACCTTTCCTAAAGCAGAGCACACCTCTGGTGGGAGAGTGGCTCCATGGCAGATCGTTCCCCTGCGACGCTGCTGGTGGCTTTTGTGTGGCCATTTCTTGAGATCCACCAGCTTGTGCCTGTGAGCGAACCAGAGCAGAACTGAACTCTGCCTGAGGAACCAGCTGAGGTAGCGTAACACATCAGAGAGGCATGATTCAAAGTGCCATGATTTTTTTTGTACGTGGGCATATTAACTAGTTTAAAGTTACATCAGCTCCTGCCTGTGTCTAAGGCTTTACTGGTTGAAGGCAGAAGGGCAAGACCCAACATTGCTCCCTACCCCAGTGGAGTTGGAGGGCTGGACAGGCCTTTGGATGTTTGATGGGACTCTCTGCGTTTGCTGAGCCAGGTTGCTCTGGCTGTGAAGGAATCAGCTTTCCTTCAGCCTGATGACTTGATGCATAAGGGCATAATGCTAGGTGTAATGCCTTGTGAATAAATACTGAAAAAACAAACTAAAACTGCTAAAGTTGCAGAGTCCTGCCCGGGCTTGGAGCTGTCTCTCAGAAGGGCTGGGTCACCCTGTGTAAAGGAGATGTCCCGATTACCCCTCACTCTCCTGGGCTGCCCACAGGGCACCCTTTATCTTCGCTCTGAATACTGCTGCTTTTGCAGACGGAAATGGCCTGGGCCTCGGTGTTCCCTCTGTACGGTTGGCTTTATCTTGTGGAAAAGTACGCTGCCTTCATCCGTCCCGGAGGTTTTTGTGGGAGCTCACCAAGTTTGCAGCGGTTGCAAGTGAGATCTAAGGAGAGACCCAGTTGGTCTCCAGGTGAGCAGCCGTGGCTGTGCTCATCTCTGCTGGCAGGGACGTTGTCTGCTCTCAGGTGAGATGCAAGTGGCAGAAACATTTGGGTTGTTTTTTATCCCCTCTCATCCTTTCGCTTTGTCTGAAGCCAGGCATCTGTTAATTTCTGGATTTGCTGTGAGCCTTGCTGTGAGTGGAGTGGGCTGGGAAGGAACGGATCCTGTGGCATTTCTCCAAGTGAGGGTCTTGATGAAGCAGGGGTAGACTGGAGTGAAGGGTCGTGGCTGCCTGCGGTCAGACCCGGTGGGCAGGGAGAGAGAGGAGGCTGATTTGGAAAGTGTGTGCCAGAAGCCACACCTGGCCGAGATGGCTCTTTCGTAGCGCATGGCGCTGGGAGAGAACTTGTGATTTGCTGGAACTTGGGGCTCTGGGCAAGTTCATGTACAGTGCAGCCTTAGGAAAGCTGCTTACGAGGGTGGGACAGGTGATTCAGTGACTTCCTCCTCATTTCCCGTCATAATCCCACTCTTCAGAGCGAGGCGTGCTGCCTGCCTGCTCTCTGGAAGCCTCCTGGATCTGCCAGCCT
>NW_009704664.1:2317-29210 GCF_000703405.1 Apaloderma vittatum
TGCAGCCCTTCCCAGGCCACCGTCACTGGGCCAGGAGGAGCGGGCTGCTACCGAATTTCTGTCACACTCTTGTTGCTATTTAAACTATTTGTATTTAGCGATGGCAGCTGAGGGAGGCAGAAGGGCTCCCATGGTAGATCTTGTGTTGGCCAGTAGGGAATGCCGGTGGTGTCCCCGAAATTTGCTTGTGTTTGGTCACTTAAAAGATGAGAAGGGTTTTTGTGTGCCGTTTCCTTTTGCTCTGGAATAAACCACTGCTGCCCTGGTGCCTGGGTAGAAGGGGAAGCCCTGAAAAGGAAATAAGAGCCAAAGAAATGTGTCACCAGCAGAAAGAGCAATTGTTTTCCTGCATTTACATTGCAGAGCGTTGTCCTGTTCAAGCAGCCGATGTTTGACAGCCAAGATAATACATTTATATTGATGTAATTAGCGGGACGTGGAGTTTGCTGAATAGCTCCGGGGCAGCACGCTTTTCAGTCTAACTCCGGCAAATAGATCAGGGAGGGTTGGAAAGCTGCCGTGGGTTGCTAGAATTGGCCCTTTGGGTTTCTGGAGGTTGAGTACATAACTGCTGATATTTCCTATTGTGCTCTACCCTGCCTTGTTGAAAAGAAAATAACTTGGGGGAACGCGGGGCTATTTTTGCCAGCTTGAGATGATCAAGTTTGATTTCTAAAAACTGAAGCCGAGTCTTTAGGCTGGCACATTATAAAACAGCGTTAGAACCATGGCTCTGTTCCTCTACAAATGCCTGCCTCTGCGCTTTGCCAGTGGTGTAAACTCTAATGTGTGTTCATAAAAACCAGAAATAGCTTCTCTGTTCCTGCAATGCAGCCCCTTTTGTAGCGAGCCCGGGCGCTCGCTAAACGCCGCGGGCCTGAACGGCGTCAGCATTAGAGGAGGGCAGCGATTGCTCTGTGTCAGGGAGGCCAAGTCCTGGGATTAGCAGCCCTTACCAAAGCTGTGAGGTTGTCGATACACATTCGCTTTGGTAAAATAGAGACCTTACAAAAAAGCTGTTGTCTGTGTCCTCCCCCCAGTGATACCATCCAAGTTTTTCCCTTTGGCACCTTGCTCCCAGTGTGGGTGGTTTTGGTTTACTGAGGACTGAGGGTATCACAGGCAGCTTCCTTGCTTGAGTTCCGTTGTGTTCCTCTGGCAGCAGAATGTCCTTCTGCTGCTGTAACAAACGGGTTCTCAGAGAAGTTGACCCCTCATTTGTGCTGGCCATGGGAGTGGGAACATGGCACAAGGGTCCTTGCGTGCTGGGCTCTCTCCTCTCCCCCGTGGCAGCTCTGTTCTCCAGAGAGGCTGCAGCCAAGGTCTTGCTCTCCGGCTTGTCTGTATCGGTCACCTCCCTGCAAGGCTCAGGCCAGCAGAGCTCAGGCAGTCCTTGGAGCTTCAGCACAGCTGAAAGGCTTTATTTTAAGCTGCTGGGTGTTAAGTGGTTTCTCTTCCCAGCCTGTGCGTATGCAAACACGGCTCCTGTGAGAAAAATGGCGTGGTGTCACGCAGACTGACGTCTGGGTGCTCTGCCCTGTGGTGTTGGTCTCACTCTCTCTTTAGCTCCCGTAAATCTTAATCCTTCCAAGGGAGCAGGAGCAGCTCGGCTGGGTGTCTCAGATGCTGCAGGCCTCGAGCTCCCCGTGTAGCCAGTGCTGTGCGCACCCTTGGGCCAAAAGGATCAGGGTGGTCCTTTTGCACCTTAGCAGTCTCTTATTTACTTTTTACTCATCCCTGAGTAGCATCTCGTGCCCGTTCCGTAACATCCTTCATTCACGGGTCCTATTCCGTTAGCAGCACGTGTCCAGGCCTTCACCCCAGGCCATCTTTCCCCTCACTGCCTGGAAATCTCAGTGGTGCAGAGCACTGAGAGAGAAAAACTCTTCAGGAATTCAGTGTAACTGCCCCCGGGGGCATCATGCTGCCCCTGTTGGTGTGGCAGTGGGCAGGGTGGGTGAGTTGATGGGGGCAGAACCAGGTCTGTCCGTCTTGCTTGCTTCTGCACCCCGAGAGCCTCAGCGATCACATTGTTCAGGCTGAATCCTTGTTTGCTTTTTTGTTCCCTCTCCAGTCTAAAATAGAGAAAGTGAGAGCCTACTGGGGAGCCAGACAGTTATGGGCAAGGGTTCTTGTTGCCTCTGTCTGGTAAATGCCTGTCTCAAAGAGACAGCACTTCCACAAAGTATGAACTTCATCAAAACAGGTTGTTTCGAGAGCAGCGAATAGGAAGGGGAAAGGGGAAATGTCTTAGGAGAGGAAGGTTTGCTGAGGCAAGTATTTGAACGTCGTGCCTTCTGGGGATGGGGTGGGCACATTTGACATGATCAGAGAAATCTGTACTTTTTGAATTTCCAGTAGACTTAACCGCTAATGATGTCCTGGCCGCGCAGAGTAATTAACATCTGTTTCTGTATTTGAACATTCAGGCAGCGTGCTCCTCCAGACATCCCTGCGTTCACATCCAGACCCCTTGGGAGATCTTGCCCCACTGCTAATAGTCAAGAGCTGTCCGGAATCTTTATCGTTAAGATCCCGCTGTGTTCGTGAGGCATTACCTGGTACGACAGCAGCTCTCACCAGAACACTGAGCAGCCGCTGCCGCCAGAGAGCAAGGCCAGAGGTGGGCTCCGGACTATAAAGTCGCCGCCAAAGGTTCTGAAACTACAAGTGAAGATTCCAAGCTGACACAAAATCAGACTGGGCCCTGTCTCTGGGTAGGACCGAGCTCCAGCCCATTGCCAGCCGGATGCCACGGGAAGCAGGGAGCCTTTGTCGAGCTGCAGTTTGAGTGGATGCCGACTGAGTGACCTACAATGTGAGGTTGGTTGTGTGTGCTGGTGCAATGCTGAGCAGCCCACTGTCTCAGCAGCCATTTATTCTTACGTACTTTTCTCTCCTTTCTGTTCCCCAGCTCCTCGGTGTACAGGCTTTGCGTGCTCCTGGCAGCTCTCTGCGGAGACCATCTAGCATGCTCCTCCAGCCAGGCCGCTCAGCTGGTGCTGACAGCAGCCGTTCAGTTCCAGGCACACCGGGTTGACTTTGCGCTGACTGGGTGTTGGACCTGCCGAGCAGAAACTTTGTTGGGTGAGAAGCTCTTCTGACTGCACTTGGCTCTGGTCTGGGAGGGGCTGAGAGGAAAAAGACCTTTTCTCCTCTTGTATGTAAGTGTGGTTATCCTGCTTCTTGTCTGCTGTGCCTTTCGTTCTTGTCTTCCTTCTTTGAGCATTCCGCTCTCCCCACTGTCTGTGCATATGCTCTTACGGGTGGGGGTGCTGGCGTCCACTGGTTTCCTCATGCTGAGGAAGAAGATGGAAGAGTGGAGTGAGGTCTTCCAGAACCTCATAATCTTGAGCCCTGGAAACACCGTGACTGTCTCAGGGTGTGTCTGAGGCAGTGCAAGGGCAGGGAAGTAAATTAATATAAGAAACTCTGTGTTGCTTTGCCGGCAATGGCACCGAGGTAGAGAGACGACTGTGTTGTCCCTTTGGTGGCCGGGCTGCTTTCAGCCCAGCAATTCAGAGCCAGTGCTGCAGAGACTGGACAAGGTGGTGGGAAGCCAGTCTGAGCTTGTACCTCTGGGATGTGCTTTTCGGAGTCAGCTGCAGGAGAGCATCTGATGGCGTTGTCCTTGCGTTCGGATGAGCCAGGCTGATGTGGCCTTACTGGGCCAGGGCTTTGGATTAATGGAGTGGATGCTGGCGTGCTGTGTGTGTTTGCAGTCTGGTGTGCCTGGATGCTTGTGTTCTAGCTGGAGTCTCTGTGTGACTTTGCTGTCCACCCTTGGCAGAAGGTCTGCAGGAATCTCTATCCGTTCGGGGTCAATGAAGCCAGGCCACGAGCGCTCTGAGGGGTTCCCATCACCAGACGGATGTTGGCTGAGCTCTGCACCACGGCTGGTTCTCAACTGTGGGAGGCCTGAAGGAAAGTTCCTGCTCTTGGGTTAGCTTTGACGCAGTCTTGGTGTGCCTTGTGAATGCTACCGCGGGTGTGCAGAGCCCTCGTTCCTGTTGCCTGACCCTTCCTGCGCAGGGTGCTTGAGCAAGCAGAGCCTGGCGGATTGGAGGCCTGTGGCACCTCGTGAGGCTAAGGCAGCTGGATTTATCTGGTGAGGTGTTTGAGAGCCACTCCGTAACGTGATCTCCTCTCCATCTGCCTGGGTTTGGATTAACGTGGGTTCAGGACAAAGCCAGCCGGTCTCAGGTAAGAGACCAGCTCCGTCATGGTGTGGGGAGGTGCATCGGCTGGCTGTTGGGCGTATAGCAAAGGCAGCTCCTTACTCAAGGCATCCGCATTATATTTCAGCCCTCTCATCTTAGAGAGCAGCATTTTCCTCATGTGATCATTATATTTGTTCAAGTAAGTGCTCTCATGGGCAAATACCGCTTAAGGCATTGTGTAATGGAACACATCCTGCGGTTTCAGCTGGATCGGTGTCGCTGAAGAGGAGCCGCTTATGATGGAGACAATAAACGGGTAGGAAAGGGTGTCCAGCACTGCTCTAGCTGTATCCCTTTGGTTGCACGAGGTGTTACTCCAGCCATATCGTTTCGATGACAGCATCATCTCCCAACAGAAATAACGGCGTGGCTGCGACATCCGTGTGCAGAAGGTTTCATGTGTTTTTCAAGGTGGCCCAGGACAGAGTGCGGGTGTCACCTGGAGGTGGAGTGGGGCGAGCAGTAACGTGATGGTCTCCATTAGGTCATCCCACTGAGCTGTGCTAGAAGAGGAACAATCTTCTTGCCCCACTTGGGTTTCTCTCTCCGTGTCCCACCTCCCCTGTGCTTGCAGAGGTGGTGGCAGCCTCTTGCACAGTTTTCAGTGATTTGTTGTGCTTTCATCTCCCGGTGGTTTGTGACCAAAATGCCAAACGCCACCATTGTCTGTCAGGCTTATCCTACCTCTGCACTTGCCTGAGGCCCAGCCAGGGACGTGGTGGTTTAAATCTAGGCCAGTTGGGTGGAAATTGGGCCGTGGTGCCCGATAAAAGCCAGGAAAGGCCAAATTGCATAAAGATGGTAGGAGGAGACACCTAGGGACTGCTGTGCTTGTGTGAAGAGCCCATGTGGCTCTGGACAGAGCAGTGTGGTGAAGGCTGCGAGCTGGCTCTAGCAAGGGATGTCACTTGGATGAATGACGTATTTTCCATCTGTCTCATCTGTGTTAGAATTAAAGCTGTGGCTGGGGATGGTGTGCTCAGGGGGCATCTCCTCCACCTCCTGTCTCTGAAACTTCGCTTTCCAAGTCTGTGCCCTGGATTTTCACTGGCTGTGAGACTCCACTTCTTGATGCAACACTCTTCCCCTCCCTTCTGCAGCGGCCAGCTCTACATCTGTTTATCTGTCAGCTTGGCATGATGTGAAGACACAATCCCTGATGTCCTTTTGGATACAACCTCATGTTTGTGCTGGGCCCAGACACCTGTGGCCTTCTGTGGATTCAGCTTGGGAGGAGCTTCATGGGTCATCGAGTCCAGTTCTCTGTTGCCAGAGACAGTCATCTTGTGCAGGTCATGAACTTGTCCAGGAACTAGTTGTTGGAACTAACTCTGTGCTTTTTTTTTTTCTCCCCGCCCCCAGCACTTCTGGAGCAGCTGGTCCAGAGATCTGCTCTCTGAAAGGTTAGAAACCCTCCCATGACTCCCAGTATCTGGTTTTCCTGGGCTGATTTATTGTACTTGTGCCATTGTAGAGTGTCGTCTTGCAGATAAGAGATGACTTGCAGATTTTGTCCTTTCCCTGCTTCGCTGTAACCTTGGTGTCCTGCACCAGTTGTGGCTCTTAATACAGTTTGTCCTGAGAGATGTGTTGAAAGCTACTTTTCTTGTTGCTTCTTTTGTGGAGGTTGGTTTTATTTCCATGTTGTGCTTCTGAGTGTTTTGAGTGCAGGTGGAGTTCTGAGCTGCACAGTCTGTGAGTGCTAGCGAGTACAGAAGAGCACTTTTTGCGCTACCGTCGCTTCTGTGTTCTTTTTTTAATGTTTGTCCTTGCTACTTGTGCCATCTTGCCCCTTCAGGAGGGAGAGAGGTTGTCAGAAACAGCTGAATCAAGGTGATCCTGATAAAGCAAGGTATTCAAGAGCCAGTGCCTGGCTCTTACTCGTGGCTCTTATTCATGTTTATCTCTAGCTGTGAATGTGCAATAACAACAGTTCTGTTCTGCACAGGCTGGCACGGCCTCAGACAGGAAGATCTGCTGTTTACCAATCAACACTCTGCTGTAAGTGAGAAAGGGAGGGGAAAACGTTTTATTGCTGCTGGGTAACCAGAGTGTAGTCAAACCTTACTGGGGGGAGATAAAAAAAAAAAAAAGAAAAAAAGAGGAAACTACGAGCTCACGTGTTACTCAAGATGCGTTTTTTCCTGGCAATGGTCCTGTGTGTGCGTTCTTCCTGCGAAGCATCCCCGCTTTTTCTGCTTCCCATTAAATCTATAACATATTGGTGGCAGGCAAGGAAAGCTTCTTGGTTTTATAATGCAGCTACTCTCAGCAGGCAGACTGCTGAGGTGATTTTTCAGCCTGGCATGTTTTGTAGCTGGGGCAGTCTGCAGGCTGAGGAGGATGACAGAACCCTGCCACAAGGATTCTAAATACAAGGAGGAAAAGATCTGCGAATTAGATCTGCTGGTAAAGCTTCCCAAGATTGGCTGTGGCTTTTCTTGGTTTGTTTCTTGCCCTGCTCTTTCATTTTTCGATGTTGCTAATGAGAGGACCAGTGCCAGCCGAACACACGCTTTTGTTTAAGCAATGCTCAAAAGTCAGCCACAGTTGGCTGGTAAACTGGAGGCTCGTTGCACTTCATTGAAGCAGTGTTAATTACCTTAATAGAGCACTAGGGTTTGAGAGAGTTGGTTGTGGTGTTTGTTTTGTATTTTTTTTTTCCACTGTATATTTATTCAAGTGCTTCAGTGCCTTTGTGGCCATTTTCCTGCTTATTCAGAAAAGGACCTTCCCCTCCTCTGCAGTTGTCAATGGAGGTGGGTTTTAAAGTTAAATCTTATTTAGAAGAAATTTTCTTGTCCACTGCTGCTCCCTCTTTCTCTCCTCTAGCTTGTAATTAAGATGTTGATTGCCTTTTCAAATCTTTATAATCCCCTCTCTCAAAGTGACCGCAATAGATTTCCAGTAGCTCACTGGATAATCTGTCACTGGTTTATAGTGTCCTGTGCAAGGGAGGAGAGGAAGCTTTTCTCAGACTTTGGTGCTAGTTGCTTTGTGGCTAAACTGGCTCTACAATAAATCTACTTTTCCTATCAATCTTTTGCTTCAGGCTTTGGACACCTCTTCCTCTGCCTGCATACTTACGAAGAGTCAGTGCTGGGCATTAAGTGCAGCTCAGCCCAACTCAGCTGCTGTATATGAATTTCTTCTGTGTTAAAGTTGGGCCAGAACCAGTTTCAAGGCAGCTGAAAGAAGGTAAAGATCCTCAGGCTTGCCTTTGCATGTTCACGTCCTTGGCTGCTGTTCTGGACTTTGCTAAAGCGTGGCATGAAGCGTGAGGTCCTGTTCTGTGCTTGTCTAGGACTGCAGGTTAAATTATCTTGTTACCTCATTAATAGCCCATCTGGAAATCTGTTTCCAGGCAGCTAATTTCATCTAATGATACCTCCGCAAGTAGTGCACTGATCCTGTTTCTTGCCATGGTTTGGAAATAGCTCATTTGCAGCTTCCAGCCCCCTAGATTTCATCTAAGGCCAGAACATCTGACTCGCCTCTTTTCTCAGCCCTGCTGCCCCATAACAAACGTTCGGGTGGGCACGTTCTCCCCTGCCCTCCCGTTTGTGGTGCTTGTGCGCTGCCTGTCATCCCAGTGCCTCGCCAGCCTGAAGACTTCTTGGCCCTGGGAGGTAGGGTGGTGCTTTCTGAGTCACAGGACTTGCCCCAAGTCACACTTGTGGTAGAGCATGAGGGCTGAAAAAGCCTCCCACACCCTAGCTGAGTGTGCCAACCGGTGGCTCGACCTTCCTGTTACACCTCTGCCTCCATCTGTCTTTCGAGGACCTTCCCACCCCTCCCTGCCAGGAGCTTTGCAAGGAAGTGGAACTTGCTGACGCTTTAATTCCCTGCCAAGACTGCAGTGCTCGGGCTGCCTGGTAGCGCTGGCTTTGCAGGTGAGAGCAGGAAGAAAGAGCAGCAAAACTATCACTTTGTGCAAGACACCTGCACAGCGTGGGGCGTTCTGGTTTGCTTGGCAACAGGGGTTCCACGGGTTCTCACGGAAGCTCTCGCTGCCCTTGAGCCACAGAGCTCTCATTGGGTCGGTGTTTTCCATCTTGGAGTTCAGTCTGTCTGAGGTGGATGCCTTGTTTCCCATCTGCTTTTCTTTCCTCCCTGCCTTGTGGAAAAAGAGAGATTGGTCACCCTTCCTTCCCTGGGGTTACTTCTTATAAGGGTCATCTCAGCCTGGTGAATACAAGCCGCGCTCCGCTCGTGGCTCTGTACCTCCTCGGGTCCTGCTGCGCTGCCTCATGGAGCAGCGATCCCGGCCGCAGATCGCTCGCTGTGCGCACAAATCCTTGAGCTCCTTTTCCTCGCTTGGCCAGCACAACACACTGTCAGGCCTCCGCTCAGTGCCCGTTAGTTATCCTGTGCCTGACCTCTGTGACTTTATAACCTTCTTACACTGACATGTGTCACGCTCTGTCCTTTGCCCATCCCTGCACGCTGTTCCCTGCTTACCCTGCATCCCGCGAGCGTGCACCTTCTTCAGCGATTCCTGGGGAGATCTGTGCGTGGTGGCAAGATGGGTGGAGGGCTGCGGCCTCACAGTGTATGAAGTGGTCTTCAGATTCATGCCCCACGCCAAGCCCAGCTCCTGCAGCTGCACTCATCTGCCCCTGAGCTACTTGGTGTTTCGGATGCATGAGTTACGTCCTGCAGTCCCCAGAGAGGAGGCTGCCAGGGCTGTGTGTGGGGACTGGACATTCAAAAGGTCTTCAGGAACCCTTGTTTCTCCCTGCAAGCAGCAGGTTGCACATGGGAGAAAGTAGAGAGCTCCTCCTTTGCTGTCCAGGGTGATACCAGGTCTCAGCCTGTTCTTGTCAGTCCCCTGTAAGGGAGTTCATGCAGCAGAGGGAGGAGGAGCGCTGGTACTTGCAGCGTCCATCCTTGAAGAAAGCCTTCTCTGATGTGGCTTCCTCTGGGCACGGCTTTGAGGGATGTTTTTCTGCTGGATACATGGCATGTCTTCTCCTAGGTGAGCTGCTGGATCAAGAGCTGTCTGGGGCACAGGGTGGCTGTGTTTTCATTCCTGGATCTTCCCTGGAGCAAGGGAGTAGCTCAGAGGTGGCTTGATTTGTAGGTTGGAGGAGTGGCGGAATTAATGAAGTGACAAAGTCTTGTCCCTGAGTCGAGGAGGCTGAGAACCAAGAGAGGCTGGAAAACTCCGGCAGGAGCTGAGTCGGCTTGTGCTGCATGGATGAGTAAATTAATTAGCAAAGGAGTGCAGGGAATATCCCATCCCAAGGAGGGGGCTTCTGCACGTGGCACCAACCGGGGTGAATCTGCCTCCCTGGTTTCCTCTGTGGGCTGGAGCAGCTCTGGGGACCTCTGTCTCCTCTTCCTGCTGCATGCCAAAGGGAAGAGCCTGGGGCTCCTGGGTCCTTGGAGACCTTGATCCCACAACTTCCTGCACTGAAACACGTGGGCTAGTTCCCCTTTTTATTTTTTTTTTGCTATCTTCAGAGCCACAACCTACTTTGAAGCCAGAGGGAAGGAAAGGGGGTTGGGCAGACCCACATCCCCACCCTTCCTGCCTGCTTTGCTTTGGGTGCTGTGACAGAAGAGCTGGGGCCCAAAGGGTCAGCCCTGCCGGCTGGTGCCGAGGAAGGAGCGGGGTTTATCTGGAGACCTCTGGGCGACTTGTGCTGCTCTTCCTGGCAGCAAGAGCTCTTTCAAAATATGGGAAAGCCTTGCCGGTGCCTGCTGCTCAGGGTGCTGGTGGGGCAATTCTCACATTGGGGGTCTGTGTGGTGCACGGTGGATCGGGATAAGCATGGGCCGGGGGCCTGGAGGCGGAAAGGTCAAATCTGATTTTATTTTGGAAGTGATATTTTGGGAGCAGTTAAACAGCGTCGGTTGAAACCCGGTAATTATTGCAGCTGCAAGGGGCATAAAAAATCCCCACCCAAAATCCAAACTCAGCATCTTGCTAAGGTGCTTAACTGGTAATTTCCATGAGCGAGATATCCACCCTTCTAGAGACATTTCAATCTGTTCGCATTGTTGCTTCCTCCCCTGATTAGATAGGTGGAAGCAGCGCTTCGTTAATTAGGAGGAAAATCCTGCTCCCTCCTGCTAGACAGAGGAGCTCTGGTGGTTTGCTCCCCTTCCGCAGCCAAAGCCTCCCCTGTTCCACACCGGCAATGCACCCGCAGGGCACCCTCTGGGGCATATCGCTGCCCAGCGCGAGAAGTTCCTCAAAAATAAGGCTGAGCGCTTCCAGAGAGGCTTTCTTCTTTGTAGCCTTCTTGAACTGACCCCTGCCCTTGCCAGAGTGTCGTTTTCATCCTCACCTTTGCTTCTCGCAGGCTCTTCATTTGCTTAGTGTTGGCCAAAGGGCCTTTTCTGGCTCGGTGTGGTGCTTTGCATTGAGCTGTGATGCTGCTGCTCCTCCTGTTTTCGAGTGGGTTCGCCCTCTCCCTTCCTCGGGCCCGTGTTCTCCCGTCAGTATTTTTCATTGGCTGCTCTCACCTGGCATGAGGGGTGACCCTGAAGAAAAGGATTTACTGCTTTGCTGGGAGAAATCCGATTTCACGCAGTGCCCGCAGCCAAGCAGCCCATTTAGACCAGACAGTCTTGGAGATCACTACGACTTAGCTGGGTTATCCTCTGCCTATTTATAGATCCCTTCCTCTCCCCAGCTCCACCCACCGTGGGGTTTGACCGCACTCGGCTTTAAAGCAGGACTCCCAGCCTCTCCTCTCCCAGTGGAGCCTCCGGCTCAGACATCCCGGTGCGGACTTGGCAGAGGAGGACAGGCTGAGGCACGAGCGACGCGGCGGGAGCCAGCAGTGATGCAGACAGCAGGCATGTCCCTCGCCTGTTGTGGTGAGCTAAAACCGGTGTTTCCTTGCGTAGGAAGTGGAAGCAAAGGGTTCTGCTTTTTCAGCTTGAAGAAGTGGTCTCGAACCAGCCCGTGGAATTGCTTTATTTGACAGTTTAGCTCTGTTGGAGGAGGGGGAAAAAAGGCTCTTAACTGACTGAGCATCCTGGCTTCTGTTTCACTCAGCCTGTGGGGCACTGCACAGGGCTGTGCTTCACCCTGTCTTGCCTTTATTTATTTGCTTTTTCATGGTAGAGCCTGAGTCTCGAGGCATGAGGCGAGAGTTTGTTCTTCTAGCAGATGTCTGGGCTGCATCCCACGTGTGCAGCATTCGGGACGGGGCAGCCGTCGAGGACTGTGGCAGAAAAGCCAGAGATGCTGCAGGTGTGGGACAACGGATGCCTCTGGTTAGATTCAAGCTGGTGATCCTTGGAAATTGTCTTCCCATTACATCTGTGTGGCTTTCCTTTAGCCAGAAAATCAGCCTGATGCAAATGAACTGCTTGAATAGGAGGAAATGAGAGGGGAAGTGCCAGGGATCCACTTTGGCTGGGTCTGCAAAAATCAGTGAAATCTTGCTGCTGGGCAGGTAGCAGGAAGCAAAGCATGGAGATGTGTTGGCTGATGCGTGCTGGTTGGGCAGGCCAATTAAGCAAAGGAAATAGAGGTAGGAAAAATTGTATTCTTGGTTTGTTGGTTTTGTTTTTTCCCACTTTTATTTTGTTAGTCCGGGCTTTGCAGATTGCAAAAAAGAGACCCTAACAGAGTGGTTAACATTCTCCAGCTAATGGCCTTAATGCAGGCACGTTTGAGTATTAAGCTTGTAGCAAAACTGCACCTGCTCCTTGAGCTGCTGCATTTGAGAGTTTGTTATCTATTGAGGCCTTTCTTGATCCCGTGAATCAATCCTGGGATTGAAAAGATGTACTTTAGGAGTCTTTGTTTTAGCCTTTTTAAGGCACAAAGTAGTTTCTTTGCAAAGATCTTTCTGTAGTTCATTCATCTCTATAAATCCTGGTGGGTAGTTGAAGCAGATCAGCTGTGCTAATTTTTCCTTCTTCCTAATTTCTTCTTTTTTTTTGCTCTGTTAAATGTTCCCTTGATCTGTTCCTCCTGACACGTGTTGAGCTTGTCATGCCTTTTACCTTTAAGGAGAGACACGTGTATATTTAAACTTCTTTGAATACTAGAGGACACAAAATATTTCTGTAGTTTAACTGTGAGGGTGCTCAAAGAGTAAATTCTGAAAAGCAAGAAAGAGAGAGAGATAAAAGTAAGAAGACTCAAAGCCCCCAAACCTGCTTCTGTGGGTAGGGGCAGCTAAAAATTGGCTTGAGCTGAAAGTATTTCATTGCGCTGTGTGAAATCATCACAGGAAACATAACTCATGCAGGTACTCAGTCTGTCTGTTTTCAGCCTTACTGTGGTGTTGGTCGGGCACGGGAAGAGAGGGCTGTTTTATTTTACATATGAGAAAAGCAAAATCTCCTTGCCGCCATCAAGTCATCCTCCTCGTAGCTGAGGTAACTAAACCTGGTGTGCCAGTGAGAGCCCACAGCTTCCAGAATAACCTTTTTACACATGTAATCCCGTGGGCTGTTGGTTTGGGCTCTACATGAAGCTTACTTACCGCCTTGGCTGCTGCTTTACCGTGGTGGCGAGGGCATTCTGCTGGGCTCTGCTGAGCTTTCCTCACCTAGTCGGGCTGTTTCCCTGGGCCTGGGAACTCGTAGTGCTTAACTTGGGGGAGCCTCTTCTGGAGCCCCAGTACTCTCCATCTCCAAGCAGCAAAGCTGGATTCAGTGAAGTGGCCCTTCCCATCCCAGTGAGCACTGGGAGAGGGATGTCCTGGTCAGAGCATGTGTTAATAGGCTTCTAAAACTGGAGGGGTTATTACTTAAATCATAGCTTATCTTTCTCTCTTTTTCTTTCCTTTTTTTTTTTTCCCCTTTCTCGTTTATTGTTTTTTCGTTTTGTTTGTGTTTTTGTTTTCTTTCAACTCTCGATCAGAACCGACCTTCCTTTCTCCAGTGTGTTGGGATCTTTACAGCAGCCCATGCCGCAGCGCCTCGCCTGTTCCACCCGAACTGCCCATGCCGCTGGCTTGGACCTAACCTAGGATAAATCTCAGCGTGGCTCTGGGTAGGGGGGAACCATGGGGAGCTCTGCCTCATCGCTGGCCGCGGAGACCGAGTCGGACCATGGCTTCGCTAGCGCACCCTACCCGGGGCACCCAGCCGTGAGCTGGTATAGGAGTAGTCACAATGGCCCTGTTTGGGAAAGCGCCCTTATAACGCGGCAGCATCAGCATTTACACCACCGGGTGCGAAGGTAAGGAGGAGGGGAAGAAGCCTGCTTACCTGCTTACCTCTCAGCTTGAACCCGGGGCTTTTTGGGCGACAAATTGCTTTGCATCCTGTTGGGTGTCAGATCCTTTCATTTGGAAGTTCAGTTCAATTCCTCATGAAAGCTGGAGTGAAATTTCCACAGACCGAAGCAATGCCAAGGCACGTCCCTTTTTTCGGGGCTGTCGATGTCTCCTGCGGAATAGGCTGCAGGACTCGTCTTGGCTCTTCCTCACTCACCTAAATTGTGAAAGTGGCTGCCTGGGAATGGGATTTCAGTTCCTTTTAAGAAGTTTGCCATGTTCTTGTGGCTCCTTTCTGACCTCCCAACTACACTGTAGGTATCACGGATGGAGGGTTGTGGCTCCAGTTTGGGTGGTGATAAGTAGCGAGAGTTTCTGAGCTCGAAAGAGCAGGAGAAGCTGTTTTCCTGCAAAAGCAGTGGAATACTTTTGAATACCCCATCTAGGGGAACGAGACACCAAGTCAGAATTCCGCTGAAAGAGAACTCAAGTGTTTCCAACCCTCAATCTCTATCTCTCCTCAATGAAATCAGCACCTCAGATGTCTCTGAGTCGTTGCCTCTGCCCCTTCCCCATCAGCCACTTGCAGTGAGGAGTCATGCTGGTGTCCTGCATTCGGTCTCTGATAGGTTGAGAGGTACGTCAGAAGCATCTGAAAATCCTCTACCCCGGGGCTTGGCTAGAGAGGCTGCCGTGTTTTGCGCTAATAATATTTGAGGCTCTGCCTAACGCCTGCTTCGTGTAGATTCCAGCCTGGCTGGGGGGGCTATGCTTGCTTGAGCCCGTCTGGAGCCTCTAGGCTTTTAGGAATAGCTGCTTGCTTCTCAGCATCCCTGAGCTGTCGTGGCTTTCCACTGGAGGCGTTTGCTGTGATGATCATGCCGTATCTGTCGTGTGGTCCTCGTTTTCTTCCGTCCTTGCTGCCGTGAGTCTCGAGATGTGCTTTGCAGGGTCTGGTGGGTGACTCCAGGAGACTGAAAGGCGAGCGATGTTGCACTTTGCTGCTTTGTAGACCTGTCTTGGGTTTCCTCATTGAGCGGGTCACAGCGTGAAACCTATGAGCTGTTGTCTTTGCTCTCCATCACGGGCTTCAGTTCCTAGTGATGGTCAAGAGACTTTTAAAAAAGGTTATTTTGTGCCCTACTCAACATCTCCTTGCTGTGTGTACCGACCTTTGTGGCTGGCCCACGGTTCTGGTCGGTGATCGGTGCTATGCAGGTTTGTCCCCTCTAGTTTAGAGGGATCCTGGGAACAGAGCTGGGTCCTTCCTGCAGGATGATTCCCTCTGGACTGCTGTTTTTTCCTCTGTTGCCTTGGGGAGGTGTCAACGGCACAAAGGTGAATACCCCGATGTGCCCTTGCACAGCCGGCACTGAGCTTTAGGAGTTTCCAGTGCAAAGCTGGCACTGGGCGCTGAAAAAACGGTGTCTCTGCAGCTCCCTGTGCCAGCTGAGACTGCTCATGATTCGAAGTCTGTAGCTTGGAGGAGTTTGAGGAACTGGGTGAAATCTTGACACGTGGAAATAAATTTCCTGAACAGCCAGCCTTCGTGGTGGAGCGGATGTTGGGGCAAGAACAGGAATTGCTGGTCTTGGTGCAGATAAAGCTGGAGTCCTGTTAGGACAGGAGTGTTTTTTCTGATAATTATGTATTTCCCCTGCTAAAGGGAGAAGAGAACTCATCCCAGCTGAGTGCTGTGTGGTTCCTGGAGACAGGAAAATCATTTTCCATGATTCACTGAGCAGTGAGTTGCGTGGGAAGAACTCGCTTTAGGCGATGATTAGGGAAGTGGATTCAAAAGACCTGCTGAGATCAGCCAGGCTGTCAGGCATCAAAAGTACCCGCGGTTCCCGTGGCGAGACGGGTGAAACAACAGGGTGAAAAAGCAGTGGGTGATTGGCTTCCAGAGAGGAGCAGATAAATATATTCCTTTTAAAAAAAAATTGAGTCAATAGAACAAGTTGGAGTAGGTAGCCCTGCCTCTGAATGTCCTCATCCCTAGAGTCCTGTAGCTCAGGAAGGAAGCAGAGTACTGGGGAGTCAATTTGAGGCTGGACAGGAGTTCTGGGATAGACTTTGCTTTTCCTAATTTCCTGTCCCTGCCTGCGGCCGCCTTCAAAGCTGATAACACTTTGGTCACTCTTGAGCGGCACAGAGCCAAGCCTGCTGTGGTCTGTGTCGGGGATGAACGCAGACCTTCCTTGGCAGGAAAACAGGGACGCGACTACTTGGCGAGTGACTTTGGTCTGTCCTTGGTGGGGAAACTGGGGAGGATTCCCTCACGGTGCTGTGGGAATAAGGGAAGGAATCGCTGCTGTTTGGCTTTCAAGGTTTTAGAAGCCAGGAGGAGCCTGCGGTGTCTCCTGTCACCTGGATGAGGCTGATGATCTGGAGTTCCCTGTCTGCTCGAGACAGCTGGATGGAAGGGAGAAGAAAAAAGGCCTTAATGGTAGAAGCAGTAGACTCGTGACGTGGATTTGAGTCCCTGTTCTCCTCTGGACCGGACTGCACAGTCTCTTTCTATGTGTCAGCATCCCACCTTTTAAACGGGAGCGTGTCCCTGCCTTTCCCTGCGTGCTGGCAGGACGAAGCCGCTTAAAAGACTCGAGGTCCCAAGTGCTATGTGCGTGCTGGTTAGTGGGATTATTGCTGAAATCTCTGCTTAGGGCAAAGATGTTGGGTTTAGATACATCATGTGGTTTGGGAACCGTGTGCTCGTGGTGACTTCTTCCGCTGGAAGTGGCAGCTCTCTTGTGGACATTCCTCCAAACACCTTATGGAGGCAGGAGGAATTAGGGAACGATCTCCCAGATGAGATTTTAAGGGAGTGTTTCTGGTTTTGCCTAGTTGTCAGTCCCCAGGATTCCTAAAGAGTGACAACAGGGTCCTGCTAAGAACTGAGAACTACTTGAGTTTCCCATGCTTGGGATAAGTTTTATTGGGAAACCACTGAGAGATTCTGTGCTGCTGAATCAAAATGTCTCTGCCCACGACTCGGTTTGGCTGAAGCTCTCCAAACTTCTTCCTTTTTTGGGAGAATATGCGTTTTCTGGGGTTTCGCACAGCATTCTGCAAAGGCTTCGTGTTTTTCTGTAAAAGCGCTTTCAGAATGAAATACCTTTGGGCCTCAATGACTGTGTGGGGAGGAGCAGACTTTTTTCTTTTATTTTTTTTTTTCTTCTTAAATGCTAATAATATATAAATCCCTCTGCTTTTAGAGAGAAGCAAGAAGATCTGCTTTTGTTGTTAACAGCTGGTGGGAGGGCACTTGCTGTATCACCCCCTTACTCCCCAGACTTCCGGAGAGAAACCCAGGGTGAGGCATCCATCACCTTGCTGGTTTTGAGCCCCGTGGCTCTAAATGTGTGACAAGCAGCCAGTCAGAACTGCTGGTTAGCATCACGCAGTTCTGTCTCGGGGGCTTTGAGCTGTCTCGAGGCTGATGGAGATGTTAATAACGGGATACCGGCATACCGATGGGTGCCAGGGAGCCATATGGAGGGGGAACGCGGTAGAAAAGCAACTGAGAAAGCATCAGGTGACTCTGTGGGGTTTCCCTGCTTCTCTTTTCTCTTGCCAGACCTCAGGTTGGGCATGAAGAAGTTTGGCAGCCTCGGTGGGTGAGTGTCCGTGCTCTTTGGTGTGCGGTTGCCCTGGCAGAGCTGGGATTGGAGCTGTGAGTCAGGGCAGGCACAGTTCCCTGTTTTTTTAGCAGCAACTTGCTTGGATTTGGTTGCACTCAAAGGGTTGATTTTGCACCTTGGTTGAGGTTGGAAGGGACCTCTGAGGTACACCTGGTCCAATTCCCCTCCCAAGCCTCCATGCGAAGAGCAGAGACGTCGTTGGCCGCTCTGACTGTATCCACAGAGTAGGGTTGAGGAGGGAAAAAAGAGACTGTTCTTCCAAACCGTGAGGGTACTAACGCCAGCTCTGATATTCAGGACATGCCTGCTCATCATACCGGAGCGGAGCTTGTGCTCGCAGGTGTCGCAGTGAGGTGGACGTGTCCCTCCAGTGCTCCCTTTGGAAGATGTGGCATCGAAGCTCAGCTGGGTTTTGGTAGAGAAATGATGCTGCAGGTTGTGGTGGATACCTGCTCGCTGGGAACATCGGGCTTGTAACTGTTTGCTTGCCGGATCTCACCAGAGCCTGTGGCAGCTGGAATAGTTTCTAGCTCAAGAAAGTGTGTGGTGCCAAGGGCTTGGCAGCGTGGTGCCTGAGGCTTCCAGTCCTGCCCATCCACTTTCCATGCTGGTGGCTCCAGCAGCTCGCTCCCTCACAAAACCTCTTAGTTGTTTAAATTGAGGCTATTTATAGCTCTGGAGCTGGGAAGAACTTGGAGGCTGGTGCAGAGTAGTGAAGACTGAAGTTCTCAATAGGCTCCCAGAGAAACTCTCCCTTTGCTCCCCTTCTGCCCCCCAACCTGCCCCGTCTCCGTTTCCCACAAGTGCAGGTAAGAGCTATCCTGCTTCCTTAATAGCTGGTTGGAATGTGTGTCCTCATCTTTTGCAGCAGGCTTGGCTAAAATCTGAACAGAAATGCCCAAACCCCTTGCCTGGAGTGTTGCTGTCACAGCACAATGGACATGTCCTTTCAACGGCGTCAACCTTAAGAAGGGAAAGCAGCACCTTTACCTGGTTTTGGGGCGCCCTTCACTGCGGTAGTTGAGAGCTCTTGCTCCAGAGAAGTTCAGGTTTTTCTCCAAAGTGCAGGCGTTGGGTGATTTTGTTCTGGTGCTCTCAGGATGCTGCACTGCGCGAAGGAGGTGTTAACATCCAGCTTCAGCTGGGCAGAGATCCACGGTCCTGTCCTCTTCATCTCTTTTGGGAAGAGATCCTGGAGATGCGATTTTGCTGTGAGGGCAGCCAGCCTCTTGTACTCTCTGCTGCGGCAGTCCTTGCTCAGAGAGCATGGTAGAGCCCTTTGATACGCTCTTTGGAGCAAGCGTGTTTCCAGATGCAGGTATGTTGGGGATGGTGGGGGAGAGGGATTGATAGGTGGTGGATTTCTTGAGATTTTTAATTTTTTAAGAGCAGAGAATAGTAAAAAGCCACAACAGGCTTCAATTTTCTTTTTTTCTGGAGCAACCCTTCTGCACTACTCCCTTTTTTTGGCTGCAGAGGCAGATTGGTCTAGTGTTTTGTGGCAATTTTTTTTTTAATTTAATCTTGTTTGCCTTCCCTGTGGGGGTCTGAATTGGTCTCAGTCCTCCAAAAGGACTTGCTGGATGGATGTGGTGACAGCAGGAAGCTCAGGAGCCTGGCTGAGATCCTGTAAGGAAGGAGAAAATGTAGGAAAGTGTGTGTGTTGGTTATTTCTCTCAGGGTCACATGAAAGATCTAGGCTGGACACCACAAGCCCATCTGCCTAACATTGTGCAGTGTCTGTCCTGGAGGGAGGTGGGCCCTCATTAACTTCACGCTTCTGCTATTGTGGGCTTGTGAGAGGGGGGATGAAGGCCAGAACAGCCTCCTGCATGGTGCAGGCAGTGAGCTTACTGCCCCTCACCAGCCTCAGTTCCCTCTGGAGCTTGTTGCTTTCTTCCCAAATTACCAGGTCCTAATGCTGCAAAAGGCATGTGCTGGATTTATCTGGCTGGTGACTTCATCCACACTGATCTCCCTGGGTCTGGGTCTTTAACTAAAATGGTTCACAAGTGGAGAGGGGAAGAGCTGCAGCCTCCCTTTGCCTGCCTCCACCCCTCGCTGCAGGCACCCAGCTTCCAGCCGGCCGTGGCGCTGAAAGGCTGCCTTGATCCCGGCGCGGAGATGGAGGGGACCGTGTACCGAACGGACCCTCTGCAGCCCTTTGTTCCCTTGGGTGAAACAACCCCCCCCGGCACGGGGCTACCACCAACAGAAGAGCAGTTGTTCAAGGGACACGGAGAGGGAAGATAAAGCCGTGGTTGGATTCTGTTTGCGTTCAGCAAGCTGGGGCTGCATCCGTCCGTTCCTGCCTGAGGATCCACAACCCGCCTGGGAAGCTGTGCCTTCTCAGCTTCTCTCCTCAACGAACTGCCCTGGGCTTTTATTTGAGTTGGGTACCTTCCCGTGCTTCTCTCCTCCTGCTCCTGCCAGCCTTCCCGCTCTGCCTGGTGCTGGCAAGGCACCAGCATCGCAGCCGCCAGCCCGTGCATCTCGCAGCATCGCTGCCTGCAAGCATCACTGAATCCCTGCGAGGGGTAGATGCTGAAGGTCACCATGAGGAGGTGTGAAGAACTGATCTGAAGAGAAAGAAGCTGCTGCTGCATTACAGATGGTATCTGGGAAGCTGCAGCAGGACATTCAAACCAGAAGGAAGTCTTGAAATGAAGTGTGTGTGGCGGTGGGATGATCAGCAGAAGAATCAGGGCAGTCGTGAGGTGAGGAGGAGGCGGCTTTGGGCTGCAGGTTAAAGGCTGCCAAGGCAGCAGCTTGCTGGGAGCTGGAGGGGCCTCGCCTGCCCTTGCCTGGAGCAGTATGGAGCTCAGCTTTGTCTTCAGCTGCACGGTTTCAAGCCCTGCCGCTCCCAGTGCCCGGAGTGGTGTTGCATGCTGGGGCTTGTAGCTGCGTAAAGCTGAGCTCCGCTGTTCTCTGCATGGCAAATTTGCTAGAGCAAAACAAAAAGCTCTTGGGAGGCCGGCTCCCACCACCTTTTGGTGGGGAAAGGACAGGATGTCTACACCTCCCAACTTTCAGTAGCTGTGGAGTGGGGAGAAGGTGGGCACAAGCAGGATCTTTTGTCTTCCTCAGAGCCTGATTTTAACCTGCATGCCTTGGAAAAGTGAGGCTGTAGATAGGTAGATGGATAGATGTCTCCGTGTGTGTATTTTTTTTTTCTCCCTGATTCCTTAGGACACCAGGGAAGACATTTTTTTTCCAGAGCTCTAGTGTAGACTGCTGCCTGCACCAGGCACTGTGGGACTTCCCATCAGACCTGTGCCACCAACTCTCCTCTTCAACCTTCCCTGCTGAGGAGCTGTGGATTCTCCTGCTGCCCTAACCCACAGCTCTTGGGGAGAGACAAATGTTGGGAAACACTTGGCGCTTCTGAAATATGGAAAAGATCTTTATTTTTTTTTCAGGAGCTGCAGGGTTGCAGCCTGTGGCACACAAGGGACTGATCACAGACGCTGCTGCTCTCTCCCCCAGCAGCCTCCCTGGCAGTTGCAGTGACGTGCGTCGGGTGCGTTGTTGCTTTACACCCCCCCCCAGAGAATCTCCTTGCAAAGCTTGGCACAGCGACCCCTTGTCCTTGGGTTCAGTTTTCCTACCACACACGTTCAGACGCTTTACATCTGGGCACGCTGGTGTGGGCACTGCAGCCCCAGGCTCGACTGCTACTGTCGGTGGGGACGTGGTGGGGGTGGCACGGCAGCTTGACAAGACCCATCTGTCTTGTGCGGTGTTCCAGTCTGCTGCAGGCAGGGTACACGTGCTCTTCTCTCTGTCCTGCGTCTGTAGGTTGATCGTGACGTCCTTCGGGTTGTCCTTGAGGGATGGCTGGTGTCTGAGGTTACCTGAGAGCTGTTTGTGAGAGTGCATGTGAACTGAAGGGGTTCAGGAGTGTTAAATGGGAGTGAGAGCTGCCTTGCTTGACAGCTGCAGAGATGGGACGCTGAGCTGTCGGACGAGCCCCAGCACGGCCTCTGCTCGACTGCTGCAGCAGCAGGGTGCTGTGCCTCGGCACGTGGCCATGTGAGGGTTAATTGCACAGGCTCAAGCCAGGAGCATCCTGTAGATTCCAGCTGTCAAAGCACTCACTTAAGTATGTGTCATCTTTACGAGGCAGTAAACAGTACTATGGTCTGAAATACGGAGTCCAGAGGCCTCTAGGGTACAGTAGAACTTGTAGGGGCTTCCCTGGTAATTGCTGCCTGCTCAAGGAGTGGCCAGATGCGTCGCTGGCTGGGTGAGGGTGGTGGTAGCTCTAGAGACATGAAGAAGGAACAGGTTGGGGTGCTGGGGTGGTTGTGTGGCTCAGCATACACAAGGGGCACAGGTCTGCTCTGCACATCCAGGGGTGTTTTATGCATGTCCCCTGGTACTGAGGACTAATCCCTGCAAGCTCGAGGAAATGACAAGTAGTCTGTGCAAGAGGAAGCAATCCGTGGCCAAACCGTGGTAAGAGTGGCATGTTTCATGCCGCTGGATTTCTTGGTAACTGTTGATCATTGTCTCCTCTAAAGTTCAGGCGCATGAGAAGTGAGTGACCTTTATAGGTCAGCTGCACACGCGCAAACAGATGCGTTGCTGTTGGTGGGACTTGGCCTCGTGAGCGGGATCCTGTCTTCTCGCGTCCCCCTTGCAAGAAGGAGCTGGATTTGGTCGCTTGCTGGAGCACCACAAGAAGGTACTTTGGCAACAGGGCTTGAGAGCTCACCGAGGCTCTGTGCTCAGTGCTGGGCTGGTATTTTGGCCTCTCGTTAAATTGCCTCTGGTGGTTTGCATAGTGAGGTATGAATCTGTGAGGCGGGTCTGGCTCCCTGTAAGGAGCGGGGATGCTGAGGATGGTGAGAGGCTAAAGTCACCTCGGGTGTAATGCTGAATTTCCTCCATGGTTTCAGCAGCACGGGACAGAGTAGCCGGCTCAGGGCAGGGCGAGTTTCCCTGATGTCAAGAGGAAGCTGTTCTGTTAAAGTTCACTAAAGAGATTTTGCTTCTGATTTTTTTGGAGGTCACGTGTCGGCATCCAGTACTGCAGAGCAGAGCCAGGATTCCTTGATTGCTGCAAGGAGGTCTGACTTTTCCTTGGTTTCTCCTCAGAGAAGGGGTCAGTGGGGGTCTTAGGGGCAGGTGGGGGGGAGGGAAACCCGTCGCTCTTTGCACACGCAAGGGTATCGATCCGTGACTTCAGCCCTTTTCCTGCAGATCCTATCTGCAGAGCTGGCAAGCTCCTGGAGGTACAGTGGGTGATTTAGCTCATCTCTGACCTTGGAAGGTAGGAATGGTGTTCAACCAGTGCTGGAATGAGAAGGTAGAAGGCAAGGGATGACATTGGGGGTGGAGAGTGTCCCTTCTCCGGTTCTTTGGAGCCTTGGTGGCAGCAGTGTAGAAGTCCTGTGAGCAGCCACCAGCCTGTGGATGTCCTGGACGTTTTGTGCTGGTCTCTACCTGCTGTATTTATTGAGCCTAACGCTTCAGCTGCTGTGGAGATGGACAGATTTCTATAAGCTGTACCTTTTGTGTGCCCCTGCTGTGAAGTGAGCCCAGGTATTAGCATTGCAAGAGCTGAAGTCTAGAGCACAGCAGCTGGAAATGCAGGGTGATTTATTCCATGGAGATGTGAAAGATGGAAGCAGACGGCTTTAGAGCTGTGTTGTTGCTTCTGATCCATTTTCCCCATCCCTCCCTGCTCTTTTGTTCTCTCTTTCCCCACCACTCTCCCAATTTTGTTTTAACAGCACTACAAATTGCAGCATAAATCTTTAGCCAAGCAGCAATTCGGGTTGACGGCCACCAGTAAATCGCCTCTTCCAGCCTCCTCACGTGAGAGGGAAGTCACGGTGAGAGTGAGGAGCTGTAGGTGGGTCCTGAGTGTGCCTGGTTTATAGTCCAGTCAGGTTTTCCTGATGCTTTCCAGTTACAGGCCTGTAGTGTTTTAGCCTTAGTCCCACATCTCTCCAGTCCTGGGAAAGAGGAAAATTCTTCTTCCACCCTGACTTGATGCGTTAGCAAGTGGTGCGAAATAGCTTCAAACGCAGGACGGGAGGGATGCCAGCATAAGTTGCAAGTGCTGTTGTTGGGGTGTGTGACATCTGAAGGTTCTCGCTGTTCTGAAAGGTCGAGGAGGTAGTCTTCATCCAGGCAAAAGGGACCTGGACTTCCAGATGACCTGTGTTTGTAGCCCCCTCCTCACCATGCTTGAGCTTGGCCACCCTGCATGGTGGCCAGGTTTTACAAGACCAGAATAAAAGGTACAAACTGTGCTGCCTTCTCAGCCTCTTCTTTCGAGGTCTGCGAAGCTTCAAAGGCGTTTTCCATGTCAGGCTCTTAAAACACTGAGCAAGTGTCAAAAGGCGCAAGGACAGGTCTGCCTGATGTCAGCCAGACTTGCTTGTTGTTTGAGAAAACCAAGGTGCAAAGGGGAAAGGCATCCGCTGCAGAAGTGCGTCAGGCAACGGTGAGATTCTGAGAGGATTGGAGTAGCCAAGATGTTTGCAGAGTTGAAGCAGAGAGCCAGCAGTCCCCACAGTGTCTGGGGGCTCCAGCTGGCCACCTTGCCCTGCTCTGTTCTCCGAGGAGCACAGACTCTCTTGACTGCAGACCCTCGCTTTAAAATAAATTCCTTAATTGGCTTAAAGGCAGAGAAACGAAAACAAGCAGAGCTTCCTCTTCATCCAGCTCAGTTTCCTCTGCAGGAGTCGCTTCTGAAGCGATTGTTCAAACATACTTCGGATGTTGGTAGCTAAATGATCCCAAGAGTCCACTCTCCTCCCTGAAGCTGTCCCAGCTCCCCAGACAGGAGAGCGTCTTAATGAGTTTAGTTTCTTGCTCCTTTCCTTGCCTCCTCCTCTCTCCACTGAGAGCCATAACTCCAGAAATCAGCCCCGTTGGGGCTTTCTCTCCTTCCTGCTTTCTCAGGTTTGTAGTGCCGAAGGGCTCCTTGTCTTCCTGTGCCTCTGTTGTTAGATCCTCCTCCGATGAGCAGCCTGTGCTCTGCTTCTCCAGGGCCTGATTCAAACCAAAAAAAAGTTTTGGAGATTGGACCTTCATGGTGTTGAGGCAACTGCTCTAGAAAGGGAACAGGAGTCCTGGGTTGGTATAAAACTCCTCCTCGCTAGCGCTGAAGGACCTAGTGTGATGTAGGTGAGGAGCTAGAAGTGGATTTGTGGCCCGTGGGCTGATGTTTGTAGAGGTGGTCCTCTGCTCCTCTGTGGCCGGGATGCTGGCTGGCTGCTCAGAAGTGCTGGGAGCTCGCTGAATCCCGGGTTCTGATGCATGTTTTGTTCTCTTAAGATTCTCCCTCCGCATACGTACGCAAACCCTTTAATAGCTGTAATAAACCGTATGCCCCTGTTGTTTAAATAGAATAAATAAAGTTGGAAAAGCCTCCTAGGAGCACCTGGAGCTTGACCACCTGTGGGAAAATGGGCAGTTAAAGGAGCTGTCTACGTAGCGGAGAGCAGGAAGAAGAGCCCGTAAATACAGCGTCAGCGGAAAAAGAGGAGTGCCTGGAAGTCTTTCATCTTGCCAGTGGCAGCACTCGGATGTGACTCCAGCTGCTTTCTATTCTGGGATGCCAGCAAATGTGTGCTCCCACACTTGGTTCTGACTGCTTGCAAAGGTCTGGATTGACCCAGAGGTTTGGAAATTGTTATGCTAGAGGACAGTGAAAGGACCGTTTCTAGGACTTGAGGACAGAAATCCATGTTTGATTTCTGGACTTGTCGTAGACTTTGTGGTTGGGCAGGACTGGTGGTGTGTGGGTGCCTTGGCTGCTGTCTAGATAACAGGTCCCATGAAAGGAGAACCCAAGGTTCTCCAAAACACCACTGTCTGCTGCCCGCACAGGGCTGCACACATATGTACGTAGACGTGTGTACAGGCATGAAGTCTTCGTATTTTTCAGGTGCTGAGAGTGTTTCATAAGCTGCAGTGTGAAAGTCATTCTGTGAGTCATTCCCATTTCTGCCCAGAACCTCTCCAGTTGCTTTGTGGAAAGAGGGAATCTGGCAAACAGACACTTGTAGCTAAGGAGGACACAGCCGTATCTGTGCATTTGCTGGAAACCACGTAGATGCTGGAATTGTTACCTCAAGAGGAGGCTTCTGTGCTGCTATCTGTTCTCTCTTGGCTAATCCAGACACTTAGCATCCCGGATCCTTCTTGTTGCAGATCCCCTACAAGTTAAGAGCTTTGATTTCCCAACCTCCTGGACTGTGAATGCCCCACAGCCAACCTGAACTTCACTGACAAGCTCGAGATGCCAATACACACGTCCCACCTGTGCTCCTTAACACTGTGTCTCATCCCAGATGCGCTTACACCCAGACCTTCAACCCTTCTCAAGGATGAAGGGTTGAGACACAAACCCTCAAGAGAGGGAGTTCGTGGTGCGAGTGCTGTGCTGAGCCCCTGCAGCTCGCTGGCAGCCCTGGGTGCAGAGGCCGAGCAGCGATGGCTGGCTAGCACACACAGTGCTTTCTGGCCACCAGGATCCCAGGTGGGTAGTCAGGGCTCTTCTGCAGACCGGTTCTTCTGAGTCGCTGATCATCTCCCGCCATGAGTGATGCATATATCGCTTGACTGCTGGTGCCCTCCCCTCTCTGCTCCAGCACGTAGGCCTCTGCGTGGTACACCAGCTTTGACAGAAAGGGCCAGCCCCGCTGCAGGCTTTCACCGTTTGTCACAATAAATTGCTTCTTCCTCCTCTCGCGTGGAGGAGATGCTGGTTCATTTGCCCTGAGTCTGAACAGCACCCGAGGCAGCTTCTCCCCCGACTTATTCTTCCTCCCCCTCGAGCCTGCAAGGAGAGCAGAGCCTGTGAGCTGCAGCATGGCAACAGGCTCCCGAAACCCACAGCTGATGCAGCAACAAATTTTGAGCTGTCTTGCATTCGTCTGCTTGACCTAACATAACCTGGCAAGGAGAACAATGCTGGAGAAGCTGCGGACGATCCAGGAACAGGAAAGGCTGGAGCCATCTGTGAGGTTGATGAGGTTTTACTGCTGGTCCAAGCCTCTGCTTTCTCCATGCTGGCCCAGGCAGCTGAGCTGACCAAACAAACCCTTGGCCTCGCTTTGCCCCAGGTCGGTAAAGTGTGGAGGGACGTGGCTGCAGCGCGGCAGGCTGCACCAAGCCTTCGTTCATGGTTTTTCCAGCACCTGGCAGTGAACATGAGTGTGCTTTGACTCAGAAAGAGCGAGTGTGTGCACACTCCAGTACCCAGTTCATCTGGGACAATGCCCCGAGCTTCTGCTCTGGGCATTGAGATCCTCCTCCAGGATCGGTGTTCTTTGGAGGGGCTGCAGATGTGGTTCCTGAGGTGGAAGAGAGGACGTTGTTTGCTGTCTGCCTCCTGAGCTCCTGTCACTGAAGGAGCTGCTCAAGCATGGCGAGAGATAGCAGGGCTCGCTGGTTGGTGGCTTTGGCTTTGTGAGCAACCTCTGCCCTCGCCTTTCCCTCGCTGCCAGATGACATTTGTAGTGTAGCTGCAGTGGCTTGATTACCGTGCCCTGATCCGACCATAGGCTGAACTCCAGGGATGTCGGGAGCTGCCAGAGTTCCTCTCTCTTCCTCTATCCCTTGGCAATCTCTCTTTCTTTCCGCAGATCAGTGCAAAGCTTGTTGGCTGGGTTCTTAAGCATGAGCTGCTATCCTGAGGCACAGGACTGGCTTAGCTTTTCATTAAGGCCTGTTAATCACCCCGAAGAGAGCCTGACAGCCACTGGCAATGGACCACAGGGCCCAGCTGCCTTCCACCTCGCTGGGAGGAGCGAGGTCCCGCTTGCGGTGCCCCCAGCGTGGCTGGCAGCCGCAGGGGGGGGACTGCATGGCC
>NW_009704664.1:29241-34293 GCF_000703405.1 Apaloderma vittatum
AGGGGCACTGCATGGCCTCGTGTCGGACAGTGCCGCTGCAGAGCTTAGCAGCGTGGGCTGGAGCCCCGAGAAGTTTTCCTCATTTGCAGGAAAAGCACCCAGCAGCAGCTCTGCCAGGAGCTGGGAAGATGGCCAAGTTAAAGCCTCAGGAGAGGAGGAGGAGGCTGGGGGCTCTGCTTCCCTGCTCTGCCAGGCTGCAGCCTCACTCTCCTTAGTCTCAAACCTCAGGAAAACATGAATCTTTTCTCTCTACCTCCATCCCTAATGATCTCCAGCTCTTGATCACTTGTATTTTTTCTTAATTGTACCTTGGAGCTATGCCCTGATTTATTTTTCCAGGGGGAATTTAGGGGCAAAAAGATGGTTATTTCTCAAGCAAACAGCAGCCTGCCCTGTGCAGAGCTGGGAATTGGTGAGGAAAAAGGAGAGAGGGGCTTGGTGGGGTCCTCCCACCACCTTCCCCGTGGTTGTGCCTGCGTAGTGATAGCTCACACCATCCCACAACCCCTGCAGAGCCACACAACGAGGCAGGCGGCCCTCTCCAGCAGAAGTATTTTGCCTTTCAGGCCTCAAAGGCAGCAAAGAGTTTTGAATTTCCTTTTCATCCTGGGAAGAAGGGATTTAATTTACTCTCTGAAAGTACAGGGTGGTGGTTTGGAGCTGGGCTGGTGGCACTGGCTGTGGGGGTGAGGTGAGATGTGAAGTTGCGCCTCAATGCTGTCTTGTCCCATGCTCTCCAGACCTGAGATGTCCTAAGAGACGTCCTGTAGTCCATTCCCTCCTACATTTCACCTGAAATCCTTCCTTTTTGAGGTCTGATCGCCATCCCTCCTGCTTCTACTGACCCGATTTGAAATGTAAGTAACAGTGAAGAACATCTTCCCAGCTGTGCCACCCCAGCATCTTGCTGATCCCCCTACATCCGGCATTGCTGGTTGTAAATCCTCCCCCTGTTGTCCTTGATATCCCCTGGTTTCTATACATCTTGTGCTGGCCTGACTTCAGCAGAGGCTCAGAGGTCTGTGCTCCTGAAGGGAGCAGCACCTGCGTGATGTGTCCTGCTCACCTGTTCAGTGCTGAGCTCCTCACCGGTTTGTCCAGATCAGCGGGGAGCCCTCATGACTGCGGGAGGAGAAGCTGCCAGCGTGACGTGGCTTTGTATTGCTCCTGGGTGTCTTTGTCCTCGGGTTCCTGTGGGCACAGGGGGCCACTCGGGGCTCCCCGTATCTCTCACCCTCCTCCTGGCACACCTTGAGCTTTGAAGGACGTTGTTCTCTGGAGGAGTTGTGCTACAGCTCATCTCAGAGGATTTGGTGTCTCACTGGTCTTTGGAGCCCCTGCTCTTCCTTCAAAGCCTTCCTTCCTGACCAAGGGGATCTTTTCAGAGTTTGAAATTTTTCATTTATGGCAGCTCTCGTAATCCTTGCTTTCCCACCTAACACTGGCAAGAACCTTACCCCGTTTGGGTTGTGGGTCATGTTGCCTTTTGGATTTCCAGCGTGGAGGCCTCAGTTTAATGGCTGGGTGTGAAAGTCTGAGGGGTTTTTGAGCTTTTTTCTATGTGAGCCGTCCTGCAAGCAGGTGATCGTTCTATTCAGCAGCAGATCTCTGAGGTGCATCATCCTGGTCTGTGGGATTGATTTCAGTGGAATTTGAATCTTCCTGCATTTTAGGCACTTGTGAATTTTGCTGGGCAGCTTTAATTTCCGTGGGAAACTTGCTGGGACTCTGCTCAGACCACAGATGGAGTGTAATTATCAAAAAAACCCCAACAGATGAGGTAGCTGAACCAATTTTTACCAAGCTTTCTAAAGAGCAAAACTACTGTTCTCTAAGTGCTTTCTTGCCCCAAGCGTGCAAGAAGCTGAAGCTGTCCAACGTAACCTGGGTCCATCAGTCTTCTAGGGTTCAGGACTTTCTGGTCTGTTGTTTTTTTAACCAAAAAAAATTAAATTCTTGAATTCTTGTGTTACATTTGCTTGAGGACTGTGGGCCTTTTCCCCCTGAAAATACAGTTTTTGTGGGAGATCCAGGCCCATGGAGGCACTCCTAAACGCTCCAGCAGATCCAGGGTATCTGCAGAGATCCTTTGCATTTTCTACTCTCAAATTACATTGATTTCATGCAGCTGTGACAAAACCCTATGAAACTGGTGTACTTTCTGCATGTGTTTGCTCTTAAGCGAGTTCAAATACCTGCTGTGTGGGGATTGTAGTCGAAGTCAGTGTTGTGTAGTCAAAGTAAGGCAAGATACGAACTGAGGTCGTCCAGTTCATCACCGCCTTGAGCCAAATCGATGCATTAAGACATTATCGAACTTGTTTAAGCATATGTGTGGTACGGTGCTGGCCTGAGTTAACAACACAGATTTTCCTCGCCTAGTATAAGGTGCAATCAGAGCTGGATATTGTTTTTTTCTTAATTTCCCCGGATACCCGAAAGGCCAGGGCAATTAGGTACAGAAAAGGTAAATAAAGTGGTTGAGTCCAGGAATGATGGCAGCAGTCGCGGTGCTAAATTGGTTTCTTTGAAATGAGCCGTGATTACAACTGCAGAAATTTCCCATGCTGGCATGCAGGGAGGCAAGGTGAGGTTATTAATTATAAAAACAGGCTGGAATTGATCTTAATGAGAGGAACTCTGCTGGTGGCTGTCCCCAGAGCTGGGACTCCGAAGATACCTTCCCGGGTTGTTCTCCTGCCATCGTTTCTGCAGCAGAGACTGTCCTGTGATGATCCCATGCGACTGAGTGCTGGTGTAGCACGTTCCTTGTGCTTCCATCTGGAGGTCTGAAGAGGCCACATTGCCATTGGCCATCTCATCTGAGCCCTGCATCCCAATAACCTTGGGTAGGTGCAGGAGGTGCTTCTTTAGGATGAGACACCTGGTCCCTCATCAACAGCTTGTGAATCCAGAGTTTGCAAACTCACGACATTTGAGCAAAGACTCGGACTCGAAATACTCAGTCTGGCTCTTCCTTTTGTATCCCCAGGGATTCTTCTTGTTGCCCTGGCAGAGATTTGGGTAACCTGTTAATTAGCAAAAGAGCCTTTGGGAACGATTGTGTCTCAGCGTGCCTGCACTGCGCAGCACTCTGCCAGCCGAACTGGTTTTCTTCTGAAAACTATTATCTCACAACACCGGAGCAATTAAGGTACATTAAAGGCTAATGGTGCATGTCCTGGTTTTCTCACAAGGCAAGCCTTCCAGATTCTGATTCTGCTTTGATGGTGTTGCGTGAAGAACGATAAAATGTCTCTTGTCTCCAGCCCATCAGTTTAGGATAGCGCTGCTTGTATATCCTTTGCCTTGGAGGACAGCTCTGGTGAGGCCTGCTCCTTCCAGATGTGTGTCACTTTGCATTCTTGCAGCGGTGTTGGGCTGCAACTCCAGTGGCCACGTCTTCAGATGGGCACATCCCTTCAAAGACTCTGCTCCTTCGCTCTTTTTCTTGGGTCAAACCCAGGCAGGGATTTCAGCTGTGAAGAGGACTCTCCAAGTGCTGACGATCTCCTCGACTTCTGTCCTTCAGCAGAGCCGACCTTGGTGCATGTTACAGGAACTTTCAGGGTGCTCCTGTCCCAGCTGTGCCTCTACCCTCCTCCCATTTCCTACCCCGCTCTGGACAGGTTCCTTGGGACCCCTTCATGGCCAGTAGAGGAGCGTGTTCTGTGTCCCACTTGCAGAGTGTTGCCCTGAAGTCCTGTCTTTCCTGTCCTACAGCAAAACATCCCCTCTTACCCTTAACATCTGCCTTTCTGCAAATAAGTGAGCCCTGTTTGCAGGGAGATGACGACAAAGTAAATTGCAGGGAAAGCTGCAGTTTGAGAGCATGTTCTGTGGTTTTGTTGGCTGCCAGAAAAATACGCTACTGAGTGAACTCTGTACGTCTGGGGCCGGTGGTTTTTCTCTCAGGCTTCTCATTAACAGAATTCAATTTTCCCCTGGGAACTTCTTAAAACTCGCAGCCTCTTCTCTCCCTGGCTGGTGGAGCACATCTGAGCTGGTGGAGCACTTTGTGAGCTGTGGCCAGTGTGGGAAAGTAAAAGCTGGATAAAAACCGTGCAAGAACCCTCCTGAGGTTTGATGCAATGGGACCAACAAGTTCCTAGGAACTGGAGTGCGTCACCAGCTTGGAAAACTCTTCATCTTCGAGCCTCTCGGCACCTTCTGGGGTGGATTGTGGATGGGTCTTTGGCTGCCCCATTCACCCTCAAGCACTCATGCTAGCAGGGTCTCCTGCTAGAATTAAATTTATTTGTTTCCTTCTCTTCTGCTTTGATGAGTGATTCTGCTCTTTATTAGACAGAACAAAGCCAGTTGTGCCACTTCAATTCACTGAAGTTTTTTTTACAGGTAAATGTAGCTGTCCTGCCCTAGTGAGTGGTCAGGAGCACTGGTGCTTTGCTTGGGCTGGGAGGTAGTAACCTCCAGAGAAAAGGGGTGTCCTGGCCAGGAGAGAGTTTGCCATGGAAGCACGAAGGGCTGGTCCCTCAGGCTGTTTTTTTCCTTCTCATATCTAAGCTGTGTTTCTGGGAACTCGTCAGTTTGTCCTGGATTAACTCTAAAGAGTTAAAGCAGATACAAATGTTTGCTGAAGCTCTAGAGCACTCGAAAATTAATATTTCAGGATCAAGAAATCTTTATTTCATCAACCCCTTCGACAAAAGGAAGAGTTTGTGTAGTTGTAGCCGTTGTGATTCCCTTCCACTGGGCTGAAGGAATGAAGAGAGCTGTGGCCAGGAGCTCAGACCAAGACCCCAGCTGAAGGAGCTGCCCGAAGCAGGTGGTGTCCTGTTTGGAGTTGGCTTTTTTTTCCCTCCTCTGACCTCAGTGTGACAACTCGATCCTGGTGCTGCGTCGTACAAGAGGTTGCAGGTCCTGGATGCTACAGGCCAGGTCTACTGGGAAGGCGACCTCTGTCCTGGGCTGGGCAGCCGCTTGTGGTGGTGCTGCCTGGAACAGCACCGGGTATCAGACGTGGTGAGAAAGCCTAGCAAGTGTTTCGTAAAAAATCCATTTTGTCCCTTTGGAGTCACCAGAAGGCTGAAC
>NW_009704664.1:34377-34930 GCF_000703405.1 Apaloderma vittatum
TTGCCCCCCCTGAGGAGGACACGAGCCGCCAGCCCCCTTCGTCAGGGTTGCTCAGACCCATGCAGAACCAAACCCTTCCCTGCTGCTGTGCAAGGGGCGCAACCCTGAAAGGTGTAGTTGTGACTCTACTAGGAGTAGTAGTCTCTACTGAACTAGTAGTCAGGTCAGGGCATTGGAGTGTGTGTCCAGTGAGGAAGACGATGAGGGAGCTGAGGCCATTCAGCTGGAGAAGGCTTTGGAGGAGCTCTACAAGTACCTACAGGGACGTCATCCAGAAGGCAGAGCCAGGCTCTTCAGAGCAGTGCATGGTGGGAGGACGGGGAGCAACACAGGCTGGATGTGAGGAGAAGCGTTTTTGCCGGACAGCCAGTCAGGAGAGTTGCGGCCCGGAGAAGCTGTGTAGTCTCCACGCTTGGAGATTTTCAAGATTGGACTGTATAAACCTGAACAACCTGCCCTTGCTCAGCATAATAACTGCAGTGTTGCAAAGCAGAACACGGCAAAGGGACAGGTGTTTTTATAATTTTTTTATATATATTTTTAATATATTTTT
>NW_009704665.1:0-7153 GCF_000703405.1 Apaloderma vittatum
TCCAGGAGGATGCAAAGGCAGCGGAGAGGCTTGTGGGAAGGGGGAGAGAGGAGAAGCAGAAAGAGGGATCCCCCCAGGGATGCTGTTTGGGATATTTCTACGTGCGTTCCTGCCACCCAGGGCCAGGATGGCGCCCCTGCCCAGCCTCAACAAGAATAGCTTCCCCCTCCAGCCCCAATGAGTTTGGGCTGCTTGTGGGTGGCGGTGCAAATAGAAAGACCCAGAGGTCCCTTCCCAGCCCTCTCCAAACTAAAAGGTCAAAAAGACATTTTCCCGGGTACTCAGGTGGAGCAGGATCGATGAGAGCTGCTGTTACCTCCAGGGACCCCACCTCTGCGGGCAGCTCAGCCCGGTTTGAGTTCAAACCCCATGGATTTAGGACCGATTTCCATCCTAACGCCTCCCCAGCCCCTATATTTGAGGGGAGGGGTCCTACTTCGGCCCCGTACCCCGCTCGCAGGCGGCGCGACGCGAGCCCCGGATCGATTACAGCAGCAGACGAGATGTCATCACGCCCAAGAGGCCGGGGCTTGCATCAGAAGTGTCTTAGACCGAAGAAAGCCAAATTTTATACGGGAGAGGCGCACACGCTCGCTCTCTCACACACTCCTCCCCCTCTCCGAGCCTCGGTAATTAACTTAATAGGTTTCTTACAGAATGCCCCGTGAGTGATGCTCAACATATTCAAGTGTTGACAAGACGGCGCTGAACCCGACGCCTACACAACGGGCAAGCCAGGCACCAAGCGCAGACACACCTTCATTGTCTGAAACTTGTAGTAAAACTCCCCAACCCGCCCTTGTGAAACGGGGAGCCGAGCAGATGGGGCCGCGTTAACCCTTCGCCTGCCGGCCCTCAGCCCGGTCGCGGAGCTACCCCCATGGCGAGGTAGCAATGGGTCACCCCCAAGAAGGGAAAAAAATGAATTTGTAAGCGTCTTCAATGCCACGGCGGTGTCCACACACACCTTCAGGGTGTGTTACCGACGGGTTTTAGCCCACCAGGACCCTTCGGCAAAATAAATCAGCAACTTTTTGTTCATTATAAAAGCTTTCGCCCCTTAGAAATTCGCTGAGGTGAACCTGGTGTTGTCCTCTGGATGTGCTCCGGGTCGATATTTGGGTCAGTAAGAACAAAAAAGGCTGAGCACTCCCCTTCTGGGTTTGCCCAGTTCCTTTCCCTCCTGCCTCAGGAAAGTCTTTCCTATAAAGGGCGCAATTTTGGCTAATCCGTGCTCGATGCTGGAGGGGAGCCAAGCCATGCCAACGGTCCGACACAAGACCAAACCTCCTTCTAAAAAGTCAACAGCACCCCAATAAGAAGAGGAAAAAAAAAACTACACAAAACCTCTGGAAGAGGGATTAACCTGTTTGGATGGAGATATTTTGTAAGAGGCAGCAGAGAACCGTCTCCTGCTGACTCGGGGTGGGATCTTGAGTCAGGAAAATTGCTTAAGAAAGGGTGGTCGTTCGTACAGGTTTCGCCGGGTTGGGAAATGTTCTCCCGGCGGCGGGGACCCGCGTGGAGCAATCCCCAGCGCTGTCATCATCGAGCTGATGAGCTCCCGAACCCGTCGGGCTCACTGCTCCGTGGCGGCTGGGTCTCTCCGCAGCTGCACCCTCTCGTTATCGCACCAGGATCAGCTCTGGGGTGGTGGTGGTGGGGAAGAAAGTCTTTCAGCAGATGCTGGTGATGCTTCAGGAAGCTCGGCAGCACCCGCCAGAGCAGGCAACGGGCTCATTCCAACGTGTCACATCGTTTGGAAACATTTCAGCAAGGTTTAGGAGAAAGGAAGGGGCTGGCCTGGAGCCGGGACATGGGGTTTGGGTGGCTCGGGGATGCAGGAGACGTCGGCATTTCTGGTTTAAGGAGATGCCAAAGGTGTTTCAAAGATTTTGATCAATTCAATAAAAAGCACCAGAACCTGGGGCACAGCTATTTTAGGGAACTTTTCCCCCGGCAGCACACAGACCACATCCGAAGAGGGCGGATGCTGCGGCGGGTGGGTGATGCTGCAGAGACACAAATCCATGGGGCAGGAACTAAGGGTTTAGCCGGGAGTTAGCTCTGAATTGTCAGGGAAATAAAGGGTTACCAGCACATTGCAGGCAGAGGCTTAAAGTTTTTTACAAACACATTAGATTTACAGCTCTCTGAAATTTCAACACCCTTGGGTTTACCCCGCCAGGGAGGATTTTGACCAGGTCGGGATGGTTCCCCTGACGAAACACGTGCTGGTGGGAACTGGGGTCCAGGCTTTGCCCGCAGCCACGTGGAACTTGAACTCTACCCCAAACCCTGCAAAGAGCCTGCCTGGGTTCTTGCAGAGCTGTAGCTGAGTGTGATCAAGCCCTAAAATGAGCCTTGTCCTGTCATGCGATGTCAACCTATAGATGCAGCATCCATTGGAGAAGGATTTTTTTCACTAAAGCCTCTTCTCTCTCCCCAAAAAGCAGAGCGGTACCCAGGAAGGCTGAGCATCCCTTCTACCAGCACCTCCACCAGCAAGGGGTGCTGGGGAAGGACCTTCCCAAGCACATCAGCGAGAGGAGACATGGAAGGGGCTGAGAAGCAGCAAAGGCAGCAAATCCTTCACCCTCAGCAGCGCCTTTCTGAGAGTTTTGAAGGCTGAAACCCCAGCACAACGCAGGGGAAATGTATCTCAAACCAGGGCTACGCTGGCTCTGCTCTCAGCCGCCCATGGGGGACTGAGAGTCACCTGCAAGCAGGGCTGGGCAGAGGTGCTGGGGCTGGGCAATGCCCACTCTGGGGCCACCACGCTCTCCCCCGCTGGGAACGGGAGCTCTCGCTGCAGGATGAGCCCTGATGGCAGGGCGATAAGGCCGCCCTTACGTAACGCTCTGGGTTGCATGGAGGATGCGTGGCGGGAGCAGACTTGCTCCAGACCTTGAGTGCCCACAGCACGGCCAGCCGGTGGCCCCGGGGACGTATCTGGACTCGCACATCCCTGTGCACCGGCAGAGATGGAAACCTAAAGATCCTGTCGCTTGCTCTGCCCTTGTGCCGATGGTCTTCTCGCCATCCCAGTGCCTTCCCGCTCCTTTGGTACCGAGAGGTGCAAAATAGGTTGTTGTTCGCGAGGGCGCTGGTGATTATTAATAATAACTCAGCTCCTTCGTGCTCCAGTTTCCTCAGCGCTTTTGGCAGGGTGCCACCGGGGCCCAGTGATTTAGTGCAACTTAATTATTCCCGGCGTTTCATCACCTCTTGTTTTTGATGTCTGTGTCTCTGTCAGTGCCTCACCTTCGTGACTAAGAGAGCCGGGGAAACAAACTGGTGGAAAAGGGAGAGAAAGGGGGAAAATCCCCAAGCTGGAGGGTGTGGAGCTGCTGCTCTGTGGCCAGGGAGCCTCAGGAAGGCATCCCATGGGGATGCTCCATGGGTACCCACAACGGTGTGGGGCCATGGGGAGCCTGGTTGTGGGGTACAGGGGGCTCGGCCCCCAAAGCACCCCTGGTTTCAAGCCTCTCCCAGCAGCAGAGCGAGCGACAGCACACGTCTGGTGTTTGTTGAAGGAAAAGGACAATGTCAGACCTCGCCTGCCCTTTCAACACCCTCACGGGGACCCCAGCCCCAGGAAGTGTTGGATTTTCTGGATTTGGATGTGAGCACCTGGGCGAGCAAACGGGGGCTGCCAGATGGAGGCTGGTAATAGGATTCCTGTGGCTCCTGCTCCTCCATCCCCTCTGCAGGACCAGCTCCTGGGACGGTGCCTTGCACCCACCTTGCACCCAGCGAGGGGGCACGGCAGCGGGGCACGGCTGCCCTGAGGCTGGAGGGTTTGGGGCTGGCAGCCTACAGGCAGCGTGGGGAGCACCCCATGGGTGTAGGGGGGGCCCAACACGCTGCCCCCAACCTGCTGGATTTCCCTGAGAAGATCAAGCCGGGGCCAGGCAGGGTGAGGCGGCCGACGTCATCGGCCAGACGTCCTCCCTGGTACGCAGCGATGGAAAATGGGCAGAGTCTCTCTGGATGGCTGAAGAGGCACTTCAGGGTGCAATAAGGGCATCTAAGCTGGGTCTTCCACCCGCTCCCCCACTCCTCGTCCCCCCGTGTTGGTGCCGTGGATGATGCTGACGCGACGGCCGGCTCATCCCTTCCCACAGAAAACCAACGGGGCTCTGCACTGGGCAAAGCCCCTGTGCTAAGCTAAACTCCATTTTCCGCAGCCATACGTCCTTTTCCTATAGTATTTTCCATCCATTCATTCCCAAGCATGTTAGAGAAGTGGGTGGGTGTCAGTAACCACATTTTATAGGTGCAGAAGCGCTAGTTCAGCGTGTTCAGTCACTAAAGTGGTGCTGAGGCTGGGATTAAATCACCTTCCCCACTGGGCCCATCCCCAGCCCGGCAGCACCACCATGCCCACGTCCTGGAGGGAATATCCCTTAACCACGGTGAGGGGCTGCCATGGGAGGGCACCTGAGGGATGCAGGATGGGTACAGGGCTGGGATGGAGAATTGGGATGCAGGGTTGGGAAGTAGCACAGGGATGAAGGGTTGGGATGCAGGATTGAGATGAAGCACAAGGATGCAGGGTTGGGATAAAGGGCTGGGATGTAGCACAGGGATGAAGGATTGGGACCCAGGGTTGGGATGTAGCACAGGGACGAAGGACTGGGATGCATGACTGGGATGCACGATTGGGATGAAGGGCTGGGAAGTAGCACAGGGATGCAGGGTTGGGATGTAGCACAGGGATGCAGGGTTGGGATGTAGCACAGGGATGCAGGGTTGGGATGTAGCACAGGGATGCAGGGTTGGGATGTAGCACAGGGATGCAGGGTTGGGATGTAGCACAGGGATGCAGGGTTGGGATGTAGCACAGGGATGCAGGGTTGGGATGTAGCACAGGGATGCAGGGTTGGGATGTAGCACAGGGATGCAGGGTTGGGATGTAGCACAGGGATGCAGGGTTGGGATGTAGCACAGGGATGCAGGATTGGGATGCAGGACTGGGATGCAGGATTGGGATGTAGCACAGGGATGCAGGCCAGGATGTCGGCTGGGATGCTCACACTTTGAGGGGGGCAGCAGGGCAGCTCAACAGGGAGCCAGCCAGAGCTGAGGATGCTCCAGGGGGTTGGCTGGGCTCCGGCAGCCCCTCACTGCGGGGCTGGGCTGGCTCAGCATCCCTGGGAGGGCACCCAGCGGCAGGGAAACCCAGGCTCTGCTCCAGGCCAGGCAAAACTCCGCGAAGCGCCAGCAAACTGGGGAGCGGGGGACGAGAAAGCCAGGAATTTTCATTAAAGGGGGAGGCAAAGGGGAGGAAAAAAAAAAAAAAAAAGAAGAAAAAAAGCATTTCCAGTATTTCCCTCTGTGTCTTTGGCCTGGTGCAGCCCTTCTGCTCACTGCTCTGTTTATACATGATAGACAACTAATTAACATCCAAGCCTCTTGAAAGGTCTTTTCAGAGGTAATGTACTGACAGAGGATGTCAGTAAGGAGCAGTGATTTGTCTAAGCAGTGATCACATTGTTTCAGACTGAATGAGGTGAATATTAAACTGCTTTAAATGCACTCTTCATAAAGCACTAATTACATACTCCCGGGGGAGTACGGGCAAGGAATACTAAACAGCAGAAAAGTCAACAGAGTGCTTTTTATAGTATGTTGCTGGGTTCTGTGTTTTTCTGTCTTTCTTTCTCTTGTGCGCTCTCTCTCGCGCTCACTCTCTCTCTCTTTTACAGTAAAATCACAGCACGCTGAAGAATACACATTTATAGCACAATGGTTCACATCTAATTATATGGCAATCATTACTTTTAACCTGGGTGTATTATATTTTCTTTGATATATTGGGCTCCCCGGCATGTCTTTGCACAGAACACTTCCAATGGCATTTTCTCCCCTCCCTTGAAAAAAATGTGCTTTTTCCCGTCATTAGCATTTGCTTATAATTATTTTTTTTTTTCTCCTAAACAAAAATTTTAAATTGGCAGGAATTAAAGGGGTAAGGAGGGGAGAAGGAGAAATCCGTTTAATCAAAATAAGAATCTGTTCCCTCCCTCCTGGAATCGTGCACTTTATTATTACCAAGGTAACTCCACTGGCTTTTTTTGAAGAGAAAAGGAAATACAGAATGGGCCATTAATGAATTCCTGCAGATCCCGCTGCTCTCCTGGTCTGGCTTGGCCTGACATCCTGATGGGGTGAACAACTATTCCATGCATTATTTATACTTTTAATAGCACTACATGGGGGGTGTGAGATTGAAGTAACCACAAACCAAATCCTCCCTGCGTGGAAAACCTTGAGATCCTCTTATCCAACAAGAAGAAAAAATAATAAGTTTTTTAAAAAGAAAAAAAAAGCAGGAATTGGCAGGGCCCAAGCATCCTGCAGGAGCTTCTCCTTCCTCCTGGATGAGAGCACGATGGGGACAGAGATGATGGGGACAGAGATGATGGGGACAGCGGCCACTCGGCCACCACCAATATCCCCCCAAGAGCCGCTGAAGTTCACGCGGTCTGGCACAAACACGGTGCTCCTCGAATGCACCGGGTGGCTCGAATAAACACGGCTCGAACGCAGAGGGTAGGATTCACACCCTCAGGGTACACCTCAAAAAAATAAGGTATGGCTTAAACACGCAGGGTAGAATCGTAGAACTGTAGAACCCGGGAATCAATCATAGAATCACAGAATCCTAGAACCAGAGAATCAATCACAGAATCATAGAATCATGGAATCATAGAACCATAGAACCACAGAATCATAGAATTATAGAATCATAGGATCATAGGATCATAGAATTATAGAATCATAGAATCATAGAATCATAGAATGTGTTGGGCTGGAAGGGACCTTTAAAGGTCATCTAGGGTAGGATTCATATGCATAGGTTAGGGCTCAGATGCCTATTGTAAGGCTCAAATGCCTATTGTAAGACTCAAATGCCTATTGTAAGGCTCAAATGCATATTGTATAGCTCAAAGGCATAGGGTCTGGCTAAAATGCACAAGGTCTGGCTCAAATGCACAAGATCTGGCTAAAATGCACAAGATCTGGCTCAAATGCACAAGGTCTGGCTCAAATGCACAAGGTCTGGCTCAAATGCACAAGGTCTGGCTCAAATGCACAAGGTCTGGCTCAAATGCACAAGGTCTGGCTAAAATGCACAAGATCTGGC
>NW_009704665.1:7247-8235 GCF_000703405.1 Apaloderma vittatum
GATCTGGCTCAAATGCACAAGATCTGGCTAAAATGCACAAGATCTGGCTAAAATACCAAGGTCTGGCTCATATGCACAAGGTCTGGCTCGCACAGCCGGGGTTTGGCTCAAACGCACGGGGTCTGGGTCCGACGCACCCCAGGCACGACTCAAAGGCGAAGGGCACGGCTCCAGCGCGCGGGGCGGGATTCATAAACCAGGGTTACGGCTCAGATGTTCAAGGTCAGGCTCAAAGGCTCGCGCACGCAGAGCAACGGCTCAAACTTGTCAAGGAGGATCCACACGCTCAGGGGGCAGCTCAAAGGCGTTGAGCACTGCGGTGCTGAGGATCCTGGTCCCCGTGAGGGATGAGACTCGGGCAGGAGCCTCGTGCAGAGCAGGCGATGCCAGAGCTGGCCGGGACCACGCGCTGCCTTCCTTCGAGGTGCAAACTTCCTCGGAAAGGAAGAGTCACGCAGCCTTTAGATTATCTTTTTTTTTTTCTTTTAAAGAACATGAAAGAATCTGATAATTACTTCTATCTACCACCCAACTGTACTAATTACCAACCTATTTCTTCACAGTATGACAGACACAGGCTCTCCAAAACACATAGAGATAAATTAGCACTAATTGGTTTTCCTCTGGCTGTTTGAATTAGTATTTAAAGCTCCAATTACAAAGCAGAATAATTACTATTAATGTCCTGTCGCAGTACAAAAGGCAGATATCTCGCGAACAAGTCCAGGTGTATTATTACACTGATTATGGAATATTTAACCTGGCTCGTTAAGACAAAGGCACGGGGAAACTTTAAGAAAAAAAGAATACAAGAAAGGGAAAGAAAACCGCAGATGGTGGCAGATCCCTGCAGGGGATGGACAGGGGGGTCTTTGAAACCTGGGATGAGGGAGGTAGGAGGAGAAGGAGCGAGGGAGAAAGAGCAAAAAAGGAAAAGACGGGATAAGAAAAGAGCAATTCCATCAGAAAGCAAATGTGATATCGGGGG
>NW_009704666.1:0-1701 GCF_000703405.1 Apaloderma vittatum
TACAGCCACCTTCACTCCCGGAGAAGCTGTTTCACGAGCAGCAAAGTGAACTCTGTGCTCCGAGTGCTTGGGAACGAGGGTCTCGTGTTAAATTTTACAAGCCCAGCCGAGGAGAGTTTGGGCGAGGGAGTGGCGGGAGCTCATCGATTTGTGCCGCCCCAAGAGCGACACGACTCAGCACCCGCCTGAGCCTCTCCGTGCTGCTCCATTGCTCTCCGTGGCCGTGTCCTGAGGCTTTTATAAAATCCTCCTTGCTGCACGGGTGGAGGCGTGAAAGCGCTCTGTTCCTCCGACTGCTGCAGGCCAGGTGGCTCTTATACAGATGTGAGGTGACAGAGCTGCACATCTGCTGGCCGGGGCAGTCTGAGGCCCCGTGTGCTCGTGTTTGCCTGCCCCGGGGGTGGGAGCGCTGCCTCGCAGACCTCGCTCTGCAGCTGCTGATGCGACAGAGCCGTGACAAATCCTCCCCGAGCGCGGTGCGTGCCATTTTGTGTGAGGAGGTAACTCCGCGGCTCTGAATGCTCGACGTCGGCACGAGGGGAGGCTTTGAGATGGCTTCTCTTCACCGTCTTCAACAGCAGCGTGCTTTTCCCTTTCCCAGCATGCTTTTTTTTTATTATTTTTGCCGTGGCTGGCTGTTGGCTGGATAACGCAGCTTTTGCTTTGTACGACAGTCTGGGCGGCCTCTGGAGCCTGGGCAGGGCTGCTCGGGCCGTTGGTGCTGAGCAGAGCGACACGTGTCCTTCCCGGGGCCTCAGCTCTGCCGCTCGCTTTAGCACGAGGTGTAAGTTTTTCCTGCTGCCCCACCCCAAACGACCGCTCGTCAAGGATTTTAGAAAGGAACCCTTCCATTTGCCATGAATTGGTTAAACTGTTTGCTTCTTCTTTTTAATCCAGCTTTTAGAAGTTTTTTTGTTTTGTTTCGTTCCTCTCTGCTTCTCTGCCAGCCAACATGTTTATTGTCACTGGAAGAATAAGAGCAGCTGAATTTGGGACAATTCCTTGCCCTTTGCAGGGGAGAATGGTGGGATGCTCTGTTGGGGGTTTTGTAGGATGCGAGGCTGCTCTTAGCAGAAGGCTTGCAGCTGGAGCAGAAGGGGCTGAGCCCACAAGTCTGATTTTAGGGTGGCCAGAAGATGGGTCTGGCCATCTCTGCATGGATTTCAGACCCCCCCAGCCTAGGGAAGCAAAGGCACGTGGGGCACACATGCCAGGACCAGCCAGGCCACGTCTCTTCCAGTATTTCTGCATTGTCTGGGCACTCCTGTTGTTGCTGGATCACCAGAAGCTGCTCTGGCAGAGCCTGGTCTAGCAGAACTGGGTCCTGATTTGCAGGCTTAGTTGGTGGGAACTTGGAAAATGATGCTGGAGGCGCGTATCGGCCTCGGCGCTTGGTGCTACCAGGGCGTAGTGAGGAGCTCTCCTGGGCTCTTTGCCCCTCGTGAGGGTTGTGCTTCAGGCAGACTTTCTTAGGATTTTAGCAGCTTGCGTAGGCTCTGGAGCCAACCCAGTCCGTGCAGGGGAAGGAGCAGAGACTATCTCCATCTTCGTGTTGTCTGGAAAAACCATTCCTACGTGTGGGGTCGCTCCGGCGGAGCTGCCCTTGTAAAACCCAAATCGGGAGAACGAGCCCTAAATGGGAACATCGTCATTAGTACAAAAACCCGCGTGTGGCAGAGAGGGCAGGCGGGCCCGGGGGCG
>NW_009704666.1:1743-3754 GCF_000703405.1 Apaloderma vittatum
GCCCGGGATGGTGTTTTGGGGGTGGTCTGTGCTACCCCTTCCACCTCAGCTATACGGGCCTTAAGAAAACTGCAGGCAGGGGCCGGCATCCCTGGCTGCATTTGCTTTTTCTCTTTGTAACTGCAGAGGGAGTTTGAGCCCTGCACAGCGCAGAGCTCAGGCCGGGCTTGGCCGCACAGCTCCCGCTCTCCAGGTTTGCCCAGTTTGCTCAAGCTGCTGACGGAGACGTCCCTAGGACGTCTGTCTGCCTGTACTAGAGAGATGGGGCTGAGCAGGCGTTTTTCTCTCAGCTCCATCCTTCCCCCGGCTCTGCAGAAGCCGAGTCGCGGAGCACGCAGCCGTCCGGCACCTTTTCTGCCCAGCAAGTTCCCCGTTTCGTTCAGTGAAAGAAAATGGGATGAGCTGGCATTTTTTTAAATTATTTTTTTGCTGGAAGCCAGGGCTGCTGTGCTAGCTGGACATCCCCAAACTCTGCCTGTAACCTGCCCCCAACTCCATCTTCAGCTCCCAACCCACGTACTCGTTGTTGCAAATCTACGCGGCAAGCCAGAGATTCTCCTTGGCTCTTGGCGCTGGAAGGCAGGTTCCTGGTTTTAGCGATATGACGCGTGGTCGAGCTCCAGATGGTCATGTTGTTTCTCACGCTCTTTTCTGGCTACCAAAGGTGCAGATTATTAATAAGAAGCTGGACTTTAGCAGCGTTCAATCCAGGTGTGGCTCAAAGGATAATATCAAACACATCCCGGGAGGAGGCAGTGTGAGTACCTTCACACTTTCAATGCACTATAATAGTTCTGATGATACGTGGCATGTTGTATACACTAAACTGCCAATGCTATCTGCAGCGACCCTGCCGTGAGATAGCTATTGGTGACGTGCAATGACTCTTTTCTGGCTACCAAAGGTGCAGATTGTTAATAAGAAGTTGGACTTTAGCAGCGTTCAATCCAGGTGTGGCTCAAAGGATAATATCAAACACATCCCGGGAGGAGGCAGTGTGAGTACCTTCACACTTGGAATGCACTGTCATAATCCTTATTCTTTAGTGGCATGTTGTACACACTAAATCGCCAATGCTATCTGCGGCTGTCAGATAGCCATTGGTGACGTGCTGTCATTTAACCCCATTAACCCCCCAAAGACATGGTTAGATGAACCCTAACAAGTCCTGGACATGCCTGACATGGACAGAACTAACCGCCCCGCGTGTGGAAACCATGTCTGTAACAAAACATCCCGTTAACTCGAAGGTTTTACACTACCTGGAAGGCTTTAACGCCTCGCTGTCTGCGGGCTGGGCGACCTCCAGCAGACAGGGATGCGGTAGATGGGTAGATTTGTAAAAAAAAAACGCACTCCTTGTGGCTTAATGTACTGCTTAACCGCACGTGACTCCGTGCAACACGTGAAAGCGCAAGTTCCTGCCCATTCCCATCAGGCAAGTATGATCCCTGCAAATATTCAGCTTCTCCTTGCTAACGACTGTGCCCAGCAGCGCCCAGGGAGGCTGAGCCTAAAGTAATATCGAGTTAATCGATCCAAACGCGGGTGTTTCCAGCCGTTCCCAGGTAAATCGCCAGATTCGGTCATCAGTTACTGTGCCAGAAACCTGGAGAAACTCCGCAGAGGTTGGCGGATTTACGCCTGTCTCTCTGGAGACAGAGTTTTGAGTCCAGGAACGATGACGGACCAAGGAAGGCGCATCGCTGAGACCACAAACGCTGCGGGCCAGGGTCTGGGGTTGCCTGGTCTCCGGCCTTCTGAGGAAGCTCCCTGGTGCCTCTCAGATGTTCCCGCTGGGTTTACTTTGTGCTTTTTTTGATCTCTCTGGGCGCCCTCCCTGAGAAACCGAGCGTTGCAGAGGGCTTGGCACGTAAACGTCAGGACGTAACTGGGTTCGCAACCTCCGTCCTAAATTTGATGTGGTCCTGCGTTTATTTAACGGGCTGGAGGAGCTGCTTGGCGGAGGGCACGCCTCTGTGAAGCAGGTTCCCTGCTTGTTCTGCTCTCT
>NW_009704666.1:3799-4368 GCF_000703405.1 Apaloderma vittatum
ACAATCTGTGCTGCGGCTGGTAATCAGCTTCAGCGCAGGGCGGTGAGCTCACCCTCTTCTCTGCTGAGAGCTCACGCTGTGGAGAAGTGTTTAAGAGCTCTGGGCTTTTGGCTGGAGGTTGCCATCCCTCCGCAGGTGTTGCCAGCAGCGAGAACGCTGTGATCGCTGCCTGCCTGGACACGGAAAGCAACAGCTTAAACTCTGGGTGCAGGCGCTCGGAGCGAAGCCTCACGCTGAGGTGGCCGGAGCGCGGCTGCGTGGGCTGTCCCGGCGGCAGAGCTCAGCCTTGGGGCACAGCTGGGAAAAGGGCACCTGCAGGCCACCGGCATCCGATGGCTTAACCCCCTGCCCAGGCACCGCAGCTCTTGCTGTGGTACAACCTGGGGCTGGTGTGGTGGGGTTTGTTTTTTGTGAAGCCATGGGATGCTCTGACGGGGTGATGCGTTAGGCAAAAAAGTTGACCCAAAGCGTTGCCGCTGCCGAGAGGTGGGATCCCCAGGTCTCTGGCACTGGTTTTCCAGGCAAGCAACTCTCTGCCCCTCTTGCCAAAATGGGGAGGAGCCTTCTCT
>NW_009704666.1:4439-6620 GCF_000703405.1 Apaloderma vittatum
AAAAGGGAGCTGGACCAGAGCGGAAAGTTTCAATTGCTGACTGCTTGCTCTGGAAATGGGAGGTTTCTCAGTCCCGGGTCCCAGCGGTGCCCGAGTCGCGCCCAGGCCCTTCGGGGTCACGGCTGGGATCAGGAAGGCGCCAGCCGTCCTCCCGGGCTCTGTTCCTGCCTTCCGATGAGCCGGGCTCTGTTCCCTGCATCAACCGTGGGACTGTCTTGGTGTGAGTGTCTGCGCTGTGCTCCCAGCCCCTGGGCTTGCTTCTCCTCCCCTCTCTCTGTCGAACGGACGGACGGACGTGCCTTTTGGGGCTGCCCGAGCAGCAGAGCCGGTGGAACGGCAGCACCGAGCCTCCATTCCCCCACCACACACTTTTCCTGGCTGGGAGGAGGGGACATTTCTCGGGCATCACCACGGTCCAGCCCCCCAGCTCAGAGGGTGACGGGGATCGAGGTGAGAACTGAAGGACGCGGCTTTCGAGCACTGGGGCTCTGAGCAACCTGGTCTAGTGGGGGATGTCCCTGCCCATGGCGGGGGGGTTGGAACGAGACGATCTTTAAGGTCCCTTCCAACCCTGCCAATTCTATGATGCTGCGATGGATGGGGTCTGGCGGCTGCCCGGAGGAGTCGACTCCTCCACGAAGGGCCCTTTGGTGCCGGCACATCCTTCCCCCCGCTCAGCGGAAACGCAGAGATCTCCCCCGCTCCCCTTGAAATCCTGCCTGGGCACCAGCCCCGAGCTCTCGATGAACCCCGTTTCTCCCACACAACCCGGTGAGCGACAGCATCACGCGGGTGTGAGCCCAAACCCAGGGTCCCAGGTAACTCCTGGGGGTTCGGGGATGTTTTCTCCCCCCCCGTGTCTCCCGCTCCCGGTGTAGCTGGTGTGTTTGTGCCGTGGCTCTGCTGTCCCCGACGCTCCCACGCCTCTCCAGCCGTTGGTGTTTTCCAGTGTGGTGTTTAACCGCTCACGTAACCACTAAACAGCTTCCACCGTAACCGCTCCTTGTGTGTGCGTCTCGTGTGAGCCCCTCGTCCCTGTGCAAGAGGCCGCTGGCCCCGGGCCGGTCTCTGAACGGGGCGATTTAAGTGGAATTGCTGCGTTCAGAGACGTGATAATGGGTAAACTGAGAAAAAAACAGAGGGCAATGGCATGAAATGCTGTCGTGGTTCAATATATTGGGATTGCTGTTTTCATTTGTGTTACGTGAACTCCTGCCAGATATTTAGAATTTGTTTTGCTGTTTGATTTATTATTTTTTTTTAACCCTTATTTCCGTTACAGCATTTTTCAGAAATGCATATTTTTTGGTCACTCTTTTAAAAGTTCTGTGCACATTGATCATTTCTGTTCTTTCAGTTTTTGTGGACATAAGCTTTATGTTTTACACCAGAAAAGGTATTTATTTTTTACGTTTTCTCTCTGGTTATATCTCCTCCTTTTGGATGATGTGTATGCAAATCTGAATTAATTACCACTCCACTTTCTCTCTCACTTAAGCACTTTAAAATTGCCTCTACTCCCCTCCTCTGTGGAGAGGTGATCTTGTGCATGCTGACCTGTTGAGAGAGGCTACTGCACATTAATGATCTCCCATTCCTGACGGCAGTTTCTTCCGTGTCGTTAATCTTACCGGGGTTTAAGCTGTCCTTTCCCTCGAATCCAGATCAGGTGCCGGTGTGTGTTGTCCCTCCCCCTCCCCACGCTGCCCGCCGTGGCGATAAGCTCATCGCCTCCTCCTCTCTCCCTACGGACAGGTTCAAATCGTTTACAAGCCCGTCGACTTGAGCCACGTGACGTCCAAATGTGGGTCCCTGGGCAACATCCATCACAAACCAGGTATCCTTCCTCCTCTCTTAACCCCGGGCTTCCGATCGCTCTGGCTCCCGGGTTTCTTTGGCTGAACCCACCTCCCACCTCGGCACTTTCTCTCCAGCCCCTGCCCGGGCTGGCGCAGGAGCTCACCCAGCTCGCGCTCTTCTCTTGCAGGCGGCGGCCAGGTGGAGGTGAAATCTGAGAAACTGGACTTCAAAGATAAGGTGCAATCGAAAATCGGGTCCTTAGATAACATCAGCCACGTCCCCGGAGGAGGAAATAAAAAGGTAAAGCGGCAAAGGGTCGGGAACCGACACGCTGTTGCGCTGAGCCTGCCCGCCCCGTGAGCGGGCACAGGGCGGTTGGTC
>NW_009704667.1:0-18445 GCF_000703405.1 Apaloderma vittatum
TAGGTGGAGTGGTATCCCAGTCTTTTAGATGTACCTGCTCGGACTAAGTTTGATTACGTGGTGACTAACCTAAATGGAGGACCTCAGCCTCCCTCACCCTACGATGAGGAATACAAAACCACCACATTCAAGGTGAGGCTGTGTTTCATGTTCCCTCTATAGATGTGTTTGTTTCCATATTCCTCTGGAGACCCTTCCTTTTCTTTGCACGTAGGGTGGAGCAATTGCGGGGCAGCTGACAACAGTAGGGATGCAGCAGATGTTTGCCCTGGGGGAAAGGCTGAGGAGAAGATATGTGGAAGAAGCCAGCTTTCTCTCCCCAACATTTAAGCCTGCTGAGGTCTTGTGAGTCTCTCAGTTCCCTCTTGGACCTTCCCTTGCTTCCTCCCTCCTAACACATAGCCCTGTGCTAGGGAAACTTTCTGACCAGGATATCCTTCTACATCCTATAGCAGACTGGCTGGCCCCTAGGCTTTCATCTTTGCTCAGCCTGCAGAGCCCAGTACTAGAACTTCCTTGTGACACAAAGCACCAAATTCCCCAGCATTCCTGAGACTGATTCCAGGGACAGATTCACCTACATTTAGCTGTTGCCAGCAGTATTACGCACCTTCGTGGTGAGTAAAGAGAAATAGATATTTCCAGGCTGAGCACAATTTAACTCACTGTAGATTAAATTGCTCAAGTTCAGTGATATGCACATCGCTGCTGCCCCCATCAGCAATGCTGGGAGTGTCTGGTTTAGGAGGAGATAAAAATCACGCTGGAGAGGTGCCAATTTTTTATATCTACTGTGTCTGAAGGGAAGTTAAAGGGCAGTTTAGATATAGGTGTCTATTTAAGATAGCTAAAGTGAGGCAAGATGAATCCCACCACAGGTTTCCAAAGCCATGGTGAAAGCAAAACCCTCAGTTGCAGCAGGTCCTCCCCAGCTGCAGCCACATCGATGTGAAGGAGAAAGTGATACCTCATGAACTGCTTTCTCTCTTTCAGCATCCGTTCCACTAATATTTTCCGGAATCTGGAGTCCACACGGTGCCTCCTAGCTGGGCTGTATCAACAGCAGAAAGAAGGTTGGGGAGACTTCTGACCAGTGCCTTTCCTTTCTCAGTCTTCCCTAGATGCACACACCTCGCACGTCCCGATTCTCCCTGGTTCTTTGTGCCTGGCCCTCTTCTCCATGCTCTCCTGGTGCTGTTATGTTCTCTTACCAACTTGTTACTTGCTCCCTCTCTTTGTGTAGCTTTCTGCTGGTGCTCAGCTTGGATCTGTTGCCATCAATGCTGCACTTTCAGACCTGCTGAGGAGGTTAGCATTAATTCACTTCAGAATCAAGAGGGCAAAAAGTTTCAGATCCAATGTTCACAAGGAGTACATCTGAAAAACATTTCTCAGAGAAATCTGAGATCTTGGCCAAGATCCTTTACGAGTTTGGTATTTGGAGTAACTTTCAGCTGTATCCCGCATTTGACAACTACATATATGTCCTAGAAATACGCTCTGGGTTTTAAAGAACTCACCTCTGCTTCCTCCATATTCAGTTCCAGGAACAAATAGTAAAAGTGACTTGCCAGAATGCCTTATACCTCATGATACAGAAACTGATTTTTGGCACGTACAAACACTAGAAAGAATGAATGTGCCACCAGAAAGCTTTACAAGGTGCACAACAGACATCCCTGAGGAATTAAATCCTGTGTGCACAGAAACAAGCACCTTGGCTTGTGTTGCAGGTGATAGCTCAGGAGGAATTGCACTTTGACAGCAATGGACTTGAGCACAAAGACTATGGGAGTAATTAAAGCAATCTAAACACATGCAGATGCACTAGCGATCACAGAAGCTCCCTTCTTGTTCCACAGGATCTGTTGTCATTGTCACTGATGAAGCAAGCTCTGAAATCCTCTACCCCAATTACCGCAACTGCCAGCGCCTGAAATGCTTGAGCAGGTAATTGCCAGCCATACCTCCCCATATGATTTCATTGCTGTTTTATTTCAGCAGTAGTAATCTAAAGCAGCACAAATTCTTCCTGTTTCCCAGTTTCTTCTGTTGCCACTTACTGTTCTTGGGGAATGGTTAGCTAGCTGTATAAAACACTCAGTGAGGAGAGTCATATACCAAGCAGTGGCACCACAAAAAAGAGATGACTTTTTCTTGAAAGACCAATTTAATTTAGTCTATGTCTAGCAAACACTCATTACTAACTAATGTACAGATATTCTGGGGCATTGCTGCAGGGCAGAATTAGTGTCATCTACATCCCTTAACAAGCCTTTCAAGTGTGAACATATTGGGCCTCTGTTTTATATTCAGCCTCTGGTTTGGGAGTTATTACAACGCTCCCGTCACATTTATACCTTGAAGAAAGTTAAGTATACTCAGCCTTGACACATTTAGCAAAGACTAATTGAAGTAAGATAGGGAACATCCTACACAGAAAGAACATTCATGTTTGCAGAGTCAAGTACTCTAACTGCCTGGGCCAAGTTGGGCATGGGGTGGAAATAAGACAAACATATTACAGTTTGGTTGGATTATACATTAGCTTAGTTTGGTCCCAAATTCAAGAGTTGTCAGAAATCTCTTGCAAAAGCTCATTATCTAATGCTTGACTCTGCAGGCAAAGGATTGTTCTTGACAGTAGTAAGGTGACAGCCCATAGAAGCAATACATTCCTCCTCCTAGTAATATCAGCTGTCCGAAAGGAGTAAACTGTAAGCTCTTGCGCTCCCTTTCCCCCCAACCTGAGCACATTTTATGATCATGTAAAGGCAGATTTTTTTTTTTACCCTTCAATAAGAGGCTTACAGGCTACCTGCGCCAGAACTTCTAGCATATTTGATTTCAAATAGAAACCAGAGCTGTTCCTAAAGAAATAAAAAGCAAGCTTAATAAACTCTTCCCACCTTCGCCTCAACAGATCAGGGTGAGAGAAAACAAAACTTTTGCTTGAAGTATGTGGCCAGCAAGGATATTCTCAGCTAACCTTTTTAAGTTAAAATTTAAATCAGTGTAAAGAGGCAAATGGCTTCTAAGAAAGTGAGAGGTGAATTTTAGCTACAAGCGAGTATCAAGGTGTTTCCCTTTTCCCACACCGTAGAGCAATCAGTTCAAAGCTTCTACCTTTTCTTCTTTCATGAGGCACTTAAAGGCTGCTCCCTGAAGACAGAGATTCGTACTGTTCCAGTATGAACAGATCTGTTAACTGATACACAGCTCTTGCTTATGGGAACCACTTTGAGGTGTTCTCATCTTAGTTGTTCCCCTGGCCTCTGACAGACCAGATAGGCAGCTCTGATCTTTGACATCTAGATTCAGTGTCTGTCTGCTCTGCAAGTTAAGACTCCCAACATCAGGAATCCCTTAGTACCCTGTGGTGCTTCTCTTCTATCCCTCACTGATGTGAGGCAACTCCACTGGGCTGGGGTCTTGAAAAAAAACACAAAAAACTAGAAAGTCTGATGGGTGAATTTTTTTTTGTTGTTTTTTCTTAATTCCCTGACAGGCATAGGTTGAAGAATGCTCTGCAACAGCCAGGTATCTCTGATGACTTGAAAACAATTAAGGAGAAGATGGGTATCGATGCTTATAAATCTGTGGATTTTTTTCACCTGCTTGATAACATTGTTGCTGAGCAGGTGAGCTGAGCAGTTCTGTTGCACTGTCACAGAAAGAAACATCATTTTACCACGCATGTGGAAAAACCACAGAGTGCCAACACCCACTGATACAAGTGGGTACCCCCAGTACCCTTCTATGCAATCCAGAAAGTTTACAGAAATAGCATGGCCTTTTAAAAACCAAGATGTGGAGTCAGCCTTGCTCTAGGATGGATGAAGACTCATCTCTAATACTTATGTTCTTACCTTGAAATTCAGTATATCTCTTTCAAGTGTAATGACACAGAGCTAAGAGAACAATTGGGCCTTGCTTATCCCATTACAAAGTGCTTTCCCTTTTTTGGCAGTCAGCACCTAAAGAGTCATCTTAATCCTGGTTCCAGCATACTACCCGTGAGCTAGATTGCTTCTGCTACAGGAGGGGAGTTGGGCGTATTTGTACCACCCATGGTACCTCTTTTTTGCTGGAGCTAATGGTGTTTGGGCTGGCTGTTGGCTGAATAGCTCAGGCTGTTACACTCACAAAGAAATGCATCTGCAAAAACAAACATCCATCCTTTTGGTAGATGGAACAAGGCTGTTTAAAACCATCCTAGACCTCTTCATGCGAATACCGTAGTACAGTAGTGTAGTCCAATGCTGTGACATGAACAGCTGTTTTCAGGGGGCAGTCACTCATGTGTCTTCAGGCTGGGTTCAGAAAGGGTCAAACCTTGTTGTTACTCTACATCTTCTCCTTCCAGGTACACAATTTGCCAAGCTGCCCTGTGCTGAAGAACTTTCAGCAGACAGTTGAGCGTCGATCTGTTGAGTCCCTGCTTTTCCTTCTGGAAGATGGTTCAAGGTGATTTCCTGCATCCATGCCCTAGGGATTTGTCTTTAGCTTACCCAGGGTGGATGAGCTACACACCAGCTTACTGTGGCAGTTAAAGTCCTTTCTGATCTGCTGCACTCCCCCACCAGAGGCTACTGCCTCTTACTGATGTTTGTGCCTCAGCCATCTCGGTGTAAAGTCCGGTGCCTTGAGTTAGGAACACAAGCTAGGAACAAGGAGTCCACACCGAGGAGGTCAAGATGCGGGCTTAGGAGCTGTTTTGCTGACAGTCATGGCAAGAGTAGTCTCCAAGGACCAGCAGTAAGACACTGAGGTAGGCAGCGAATGCCTCAGTTGCCACAGTGAAGTGAACCTGTGTCAAAGGCAAAAGCAGAAGAGAATAGGTGCTTCCAGCCTGAGCGCTGAGGCTGCCCTCGCAGGTGCACAACTACAATCTGAATTCCAACACAGGAAGTTTATCTTGGGCATGGCACCTGCACAGCTGGGCTGAGAAGTGGTGGTGCTAGTGGAAAAGGTGATGCCAGGCCCCACACCCATGTAAGTACTTGCAAAAGAATCTGCTGCTACATGCAGTTAATTACCTCCCCCACAGTTATTTGTAAAGATGGCTCTGTTGCTATCCCAGCAGCCACTTTCCTTTCAGATTCTTTTGCAGCTGCCGCATTCATCAGCTCTTCTCAGGTGGTGGCACAGGACTGCCTCTTCTCTTAGAGCAGTTGTCCTCAGCCTTTTCTTTTACATGTATTAGAGGTATCAGGTACTGAAAGACTGATTTTCCCCACTCCCACAACACCCAGGAGAGCCACAGTCACACTCATCTTCCATTTCCACAGATGTATTCATTAGGTAGCATGAGTTTCTTCACACAAAAGTATGTCTAAAGATCTCCTCTTTATTCAGTACAGGGATAAAAACTAATTTTTAAATATAGCTGCCACCTTCTTGAACCCTTCCCCTTCTCTTCAGTGACCCCAACCACTTCAGTTCCTGTTTTGCAGTCAAACATAGTCATCTTGCCTAGCTGAAAACTAGGCATCCAAAAATCACAACTAGGGAAACAAATTAGCAGAGAGAACATACAGGAGTTTCTGGATTCCTCTTTATGTGGGCCACACCTCCTGAGACTACTTGCTAACACTTCTCCCCTCTCAATCTGCAATCACACAATGGCTGTGGGGACTATGCAATTGCTGGAATAAAAAGTAACTATAGAAATTGCATTTAGTTCCTAGTTACATTCAATACATTTTATCAGTTTTTAAGAGGGTCACAAGCATTTGCTTGAAATTATTTAAGGGCCAGTTAGCTCAATCGGTTAGAGCGTGGTGTTGATAACACCAAGGTTGTGGGGTTCAATCCCCGTTCAGTCCCCATGTGTTGCCTGATCTAGTTGAGAGGCATCCCTGCCCTGAGAGGGAGGTTGGATTAAATGATCTCTAAGGTCCCTTCCAGCCTAGGCCATTCTATGATTCTATGATGACTCTGTGAAAAACTAGTAAACTTGATTCTGCTTCCTTTGAAGAGATGTTCTTCAGATGAGCATCGGACTCCTGTTCCATGCCTTACAGAAGAACATTACAGAAGCAGTAGATCCCTCATCTCCAGCTGAAAAGGCCAGGTATGGGGCAGATCTCTTCTTTAATCATTATAAATTCTGACTTGCTGTCAGTGTGAAAGCTGGTTCAGAGAGATGTTGGATGTGTGGGGTAAAGAGAATGAGCGTTCCTCTGCTAGAAAAAGCCTGAGTGCTACTGGCTATCCACAGAGGAATACAGCTAACATTTTGAGTTCGTTTGTTGGTTTCCCTTTTCCTTCTCTTTTTACCAGAAAGCTCATTCTCTACGCTTGTCATGACACTACCCTTATTCCTCTCCTGGTGGCATTTGGCACTTTTGATCGCAAGTGGCCACCTTATGCTGCAGATGTAACTCTAGAACTGTATCAACACCGGCAGTCCAAAGAGTGGTTTGTTCGCATGTCTTACCATGGGGAGGTAAGATCCCAGGGGAAGTCCATTTATAAACCTTGGGCTTTTGGTTCTGCCGTACATATTTCCCTGATGCAGAATGCATCAGAGAAAAAAAAAAAAAAAAGGGCTCTGGCAATGCACGAGAGCTGTGATTTTGTCTCTTTGCCTTTGCAGGAGCAAGTGGTGAAAGGATGTAGAGCAGGTCTCTGCCCACTCGAGGAATTTCTAGAAGTTCTTTCGCAGTACTCGGTCAGTCCAGAGCAGTACAATAACCTGTGCTCCAAAATGGAAGAGGATCAGCAAACTGACTCATGACTAAGTTGTCTTAAATTAAAATTATTGTCACAATCATTGACTATTTTTCTTTAGAATCCTGCCAGCCTTCCCTATTCTGAAGGCATTTTAGATGAGGGGACTTTTTCCTACCAGACATAGGGTGGCACAGTGTCACTTCACTGTTTGCAGCAAGATGAAAGAAGCCACGTAACAGAACGGCTTGAGTTCACTTTCGAGGTAGCCACACAAAAGCACGGAGAGGCTGAAAACAGCAAGAGGGAGAACAGACCTTTTGTAATTGCCCACTGCTTCAGGAATACAGGAGAAAACATACCTCTTTCTTGTATGCTGTGACTGCTGGGTGAAGCCCAGCTTGCTCTGTGCTACTGGACTTGACAGCTGAGACATAACGATTGCTTTTATGTACTGCAGCTGCAGTGCCTTTCCCTTCTGTCACACTGGAAGGTTGCTCTGCAGAAAAATGAGCATCCCGAATTGCACAGCATTTAGCTACCCCTTCTTGAGGGCATTTTTGTGCAAACAAAACCTCTCCAAAAGGACAGAAAAAGCCTCCAAACCTCTTCTCTGCACTCCTGTAATTATGGAAATTCTGCTGTGAACATGCAAAACAACCACAGTGGTCCAAGTAAAAGAACATGCACTCTTAGTAAACTCTGTTTACTGTGCTTTAAACAAGAAAGTCCAGGGAGCTGCCCCTGACTTCAGCTTTGGGCAGAACTGCACCTAGTTTGCGCTTGCTCAAAAAGGAATACACCAGCATAACCAACAGAAGTACTTCTAGCTGAGGTGATGGCACTTTTTTGTGTAAGACAGTATTAAGGATCACTGTGTTGTCAAAATACCCATTTTTTAATCAGTAAATAAAACTTGGATCGTGACTTACTTTCTTTAGGATATGTAAAGGCTAAAATAAGGGGGACCACTTAGTAAAATGGCCCTGCAGTTCTGCTTCTGCATTACCCCTTCTCCCTTAGTGAAAACAAACTGCAGTGATGTAGATGTAAGTCACAGAGATGTGACTGAAGGCACTACAGCACCTTCTCCCTCAGAAGCGTGGGCTGGGTTTACCTCTGCTCTTTCATTAGCCTGCCCCCACCACAATTACATGTTGACACCACACACAGCGAACAGAGTAATTTGAATACTAAATACATGGCTGGAGGTCTCACCGAACTGCTATTAGAAGCCGTCAAAAAAAGCAAACAAAACATTGTTATTTCCCACCGAGTTTTTATACAGCCTAGAACCATAATGCCATTATATAAAAATCGGTGGCCTACCCTTGCTTAAGAACAGCGTGCTATGCTCTAATCAAGCTCTCTCTTATGCACGGTATAAAGTATTTGTAGAAGGAAACATTAGGCATGTGATTGCAACTTAATCGTGAGGCACAGACTGCTCGGGAAAGGGGTATCAAGGAACAGCATCAGAAGCTTTAGCCATACCAGTAGAGAAATGGGGAGTTCACATAGCTTTTAAATGAGAGCTAGGAGCACCTCCCAGCAAAACTGACAGGCAGCCAGGTTAAAAGTTGTAACATGGTCCAGACCTACAGAACTCAGCAGCGCGAGCTGCTCCAGTGCACGCAAGATTCACACTGTTGAAATAATCATACTGCTCTAGGCAGCATAACATACACTGGTAACAGCAGAAGACCTCAGAAATACAGGGCAGCTTCTTGGCAGTGGTTAGGAAGAAACCTCCACCGGGAACAGGTTACTTCATCACCGTCTCTCAGCAGGCTTCTGCAGGGCCCGATGTGTCCCACTCCAGCATTCCCCTTTCCCTCGGTGTCTAAGAGGCTGGCCATGCATTGGTCTCATCCCACTGAGCAACCAGTGTAAACAATGATTTCAGAAGAGGGCTGGTGGGACAGCAGAAGAGTTTTAAGACCAAAGGACACAGGTAAGTGGGAAGTGCTGAACTACAAACAGCTTGGAAGAGCTGAGGCATTTCTGAGAACATGGAACAAAAGCCTCCAGAAACCAACAATTTCTTAAGGGACAAGTGCATTTAACATTAATAAGCAGACTCTTCACAAGAACTGGGAAAGACACAAATCCCAGGGAGCAGAAAGAGAAATCCAAAACTTTCCTACCCTGGGCTGTCAATACAAGAACTGCTGATGTGAGCAGCTAGTGTTCAACCTCAGACTCCCTCGAAACTTGAGCTGGACCTGCTAAGCCAAGTTAGTCTGTCTCCCTTGCTGTTTTAGTCCAATGCAGTTAATGCAAGTTGGTCAATTTAAACCTAAAAGACATTTATGGGTTGTTTTTTTTCTCTTTTGCATTGCAAACCTACCCTCATACAGTATATTTCATTTAAGGCAGTATTAGTATAGTAGGTAGTTGGCAGGAAAGGCATCAATGTAAATGTAAGGGGTTGTTTTCTCCTCAAGTAAAACACCCTCTTTTAAAGTTACTAGTATCTCAGACAAAACAGCATCACTTTCCTGCTTCATGCTTGGACTCAAACAAAGCCAATCATAAGTTTAAAATCTAAGTGCATAATGAATCATGAGCACCTACATCTCTCAGCATGAAAGGCTTGGCTGTTAAGTCAAAAGGAGATCAACAAGACAGTGAGCTTGGTGTATTTGTCAACAAACCCAACATAGCAATTTGGGTCTAGGTCTTTTTAAGGCTTGAAGAATACTCCTGGTTATGCACTTTAACCTTAAGCAGAAAAAAAACCACGATAAAGCTAGGTGTTGCACACCAACAAGGAGCATTGACAGGAATGACTGGAAACTATGTGGTTTGGCTAAAAACTGAAAAATCTTTCACTTAGAGGTCACCTTGCCAGAAACAAAGCACATACACAAGCCAACTCACCTTTTTTAGGTTAAGAATTACTACCAAGGGATACAGCGAAGCGTGCTCTACTAAACACAGGCCTGTATCAAACATGGATCATTTCTCATCATTAAGTATCAAAATAGGGAGCAGGTTTCAGCCAACGGCCTGCCAAGGCTGCAGAAGAAAAGCATTCACCATCATGAGTGCAGAAGAGCACCAGCAGTGAAACATAGCCTTTTCTGCCACCAGAATGAAAACCAGCACAGCAATGGTCAGCATACAAAGCATGGCAAAATTAACCCCTGTGTGTACTGTATCTGCAATAGCAACAACACTGGCACAACAAATGCTGCTTTCCAACAGTGTAAGAAGCGTGTTCAGGATTCACAGTTACCCTCAGGATGAGTCGGGCACACACATCTACTCCAAGTCAGGATACACACACCACAAACAGCACCAGCATCCAGATTCCAACTAAGACTGATGCATATGAGTTCTCCACATATTGGTCTGTCTTCTGAAATGTTACCCATTAGGTCACACTAGGAGGTCAGGACTAAACTCGTAGGGCTGGCTACTTGCAGGTCGTATTCTTTGGTAGATTAGCTAGCCCCTGATACAGGCACAAAGCTCGAGTTTATTTGGACGGTGCTTAAAACTGCCATCGTACTTCACAGATGACCTGTTTGCAAGTCGACTACTTTCAAACAAACAGATTTCAAATATTTTAAACTTTTGATTTAGCAGGCGCATTACTTTGCGTTTCAGAAGTTCACCATCTGCTGGGTTTACCTTTTAAGTCTCTCTGCACTCCGGCTGCGCAGCCATCTGGGATGAGATAATTTGAACAGCAGACTGTTTCCTCCCATGTTACTAGAGAGGAAGAGCAGCCAAGCATGTATGAATAAAGTCTATTTCATTCTTTCAAACAAAGGTGGAGGAGGATTTGAAAGATTTTTTTCTTAAAAAAAAAAAGAGGGGGAAGGGAAGAAAACTAAAAATGGCAACCCCACCTTCCATCTTCAACTGCACCATGACTACCAGAGCTGAGTCACAGTTACTATTGATAAATAAGCAGGAGAGAACAGAGCCTGACTTAGAGATCCCAAGGTGAATTTGCAAGGCTGGCAGCTAGGAAGTTTTATTCATTGGTAAAGTGAAAAAGGGAGAAGTAGAATGAGAGCAAAAGAAAGAAGTTCAGTTTACATCTACCAATTCATTTTCCCCATCTCTTGTCCATCAGCTGGTGCAAATCAGGCACCACCACTGAGGTTAACGGCACCCACGTGGAGTCGGAAGGATCCAAGTCTTCTGCATTTTCTGTAGGAAAAATTCCTCTTTAAGATACCAAATGCCAGTTAGTAGACAGACACAGAAGGAACTTTAATTAATCCAGTATCTTTCAAATGTATCGTTTCGCTACCAAGTGGCTTTGAAACAGTGAATCCCCTATGCTAATTTTTCTAAAGTAAGCCACAGACACCTCAGATCATTTGCTATTCAAAATATCTCAACGACTGAGAAAGACTGTTAAAAAAAAAAACCAAACCAAACCCTCCAGGTTATTTCTCTGTCAATCAAGAATTTTGCTTTGTTCAACATGGTGAGAACAGTCAGGGTTCCTGGCAGAAGTGGCAACACTTAAAGAGGTTGCCCTGTGACAATTCCCATGCAAGGGCCTCAGAAGGAAGCTGTGCAACCACTTAAAGAAGAGGTGACTCCGCTTTACAGAAATAACACTTACTGTGTCATTGTCAGCTCTTTCTAAAATCTTGACAAGCCCGTGCGTGCTTCAGGCACGCTGCTTGTCTTGTTAGAGGGAAGCACCACAACATACATCCTACACTTTGTCAAAAGAGTAATTCTCACCCAAAATCATTGTAAATTTGCATGACAGCACAAAGGTGAATTTGGAAACAGGCAACAGAAGGCTCCGAGGCTTGCATGCCTCCAACGGTTTGCAGCTTCACTCATTTTGCAACACTAGCAATGAAACTTTAAGCTGGCCACAAACAGCCATTTTTTTTCTACCTGTTAAGAATCAGTTAATTCCAAAAAAAACCTCCACAAGCATATTAAAGATACTCATTCTCTGCATGAAGTTTTGCACTAGTAGACAGCCCTTTGAGGAAACTACTCACTGAAATAACTAACGCAAGTGGAAGGAAGAACAGAGATTACCCACTTCATACACAGTGCTGGGGGACTGGAGAGCAGACAGCCACAGAGCCTGCACCCTACCCTAGAGATCCACAACTGGCTCATGCTGGTCTTCTCCAGCAGTAGGGCTCAACTCTCAATCCATATTTCAGCATCCAGTCTTTCGCTCCTCGTAGACAAAACCCTAAAACCTTCTTGCTGACATTTTCTCAGGAGGCAAGTTTGAAAAGACAGGGGATTAGGAAACAATCGATGAGAACTGCAGCAAAGCAACAATTTACTCAGCAGGGTTGATAAAAATCTCCTCACTGATGATTTCTGTCTCACTTTTGTTACTTAAGTTGATCCATTCCCCACTCTCTTGGCCTCTGAGTGCCAGAGACCCTACCTAATCCCAAGTTCCGAGGTGGGACAGGCAACCCCAGCACCCTGCACAGTGTTGGACTCCGGCGCTCCGCAGACAGACGTCAGTGCTTAGGGAAAACTCAGAACCATGTACCTTGTAATGCTGCAAACACTACCTGGGAGGAAGCAACAGAGACAACAAGTTTCATCTATTCCCTGACCTTCAACGAATTGAGGAAGACAGACAGTAACTATCATCCCTGGGGCATTCTGAAATAAGACCTCACTCCCAGGAAAACCAAGCTCCATTCAGGATTAAGCGAACAGAAGTGCCTTGCGATGAGCATGCAGCTGCCTACAGACCAGACTTTTAGGAGCTGCCAAAGCTTACCCCACCTGGCCTCCAGGCTGGCTGTGATCACGAGAAGAGCAAACAGTCATTTGACCAGCTGTCTGGTGTACACGGAAACAACTGGACTGGATAAAGGAGACAGTTCATTTTTGTAAGAAACAATATATTTTATTTTTCTGACACCACAGCCCTGGCGAGTGGTTTTGTACCAAATTTAATGGAGGTTACACAGAACGTTTTACGCTGGGGAGGAAAAAAAAAAAATAACCACAAAAAAAATCCTGGATAACTTTTAGTGTCTGTTCCACTCCCACATTAATAAAATCACTTGGGGTTTCTAAGAAAAGGAGAATAGGAAACAGTGAGAGAGACTACTGTAGGATGTAACAGTGTCCAAGTCCAGCCCCTTCCTAAAAGTGGGAAGAGTCCCCACGTGAGGAGAGGCGCTCCTAGATTTACTCCCCAAAATAACACAATGTATTGCAGCTGCCATAGGAGGAGACAGAAGGGGGACGGAGAGAGAGAGAAGCCTATTTAATAAAGAGTGGGAGGGAGAGACAGAAGGTGCTGGACAGCACGCCATAATTTGAAAAATATGTCCTTAACTTATTATTTATTTCTTTTAAAAGATTCCCCTCACTGAACTTAAGTTCCTTTTTGTGCTTTTCATTAATACTCTGCTCTGAGGTCGTAGTTTGGTTTTTCTATACATTGGAGTTGAAGGAAAATAGTCCGAAGTTCTGAAGATGGATTCTCCACCTAAAGTAAACAGCCTAGAATCCCATTCTCCTCTCACCCCAAAGACTAAAGTCTCTGCTAAAATCCCTTTTACAATATAGTACAGTACACAAAAAACCCCAAAAATAACCGAGAGTCCTGGGAGAAGCCAGTCCGAAGGACGTAAACATACAGAGAATGGTGCAACTTGTGACAAATGGCAATTCTCAAAATACAGCTACAGATTCTCAAAGCAGGTGCCGTCACGGGATACCCAAGTCCACAAAAATAATTTTTAAAAAATAAATCTTAAAAAAAACACAACCTGTTAAAATGAATAATTTTTTTTTTCAGGTAATTCCATACATTCGAGATTTCCCAAAGTGTCCTCTGGTCTCTTTTCACCTATTGCATGGCCAAACTGTACTCCTGAAGCTCCCAAAAAAGCCCTCAGGACTTGGAATCTCATCTTGACAAGGATCAGAACATCCAGTCTTATGGTAGCAGCTTAAAACATCATGTTCCCTGGGTTTCCAGGGCCTTGGCTAAATCCTCCCATGCCAACGTCAGCAGCCATACCTCGGGGCCTCATCTGAGGGGGAATCATGATGTTTTGTTGGGGTCCCATCATGCCCTGCATTGACATCATCATTCCAGGCGACCCCACGGGGCCCGGGTGGCTGTACAGCCCTGCGGGGGCTCGGTCCTTGCCCGGAATCATGCCCACGGCGGCCACCGGGTTACTCATGAGCGCGGGCTGGCCAGGCATCGCCGTTTGTGCTGGTGACATCATGCGGTGGTGCGGCCCCATCATGCCTTGCTGCAGGAAGGCAGGCGGTCTCATCGGGTTGTGCCCCGGCATGGACGGAGCCGTCCCGAGAGGGAGATCCGGAGTTCCCACGGGCCCGGGGCCCCCCATGCCGGGCAACGTTAGTCCCATCCTCGGGGTCTGATCTCCCATCATCCCCTGCATGTGGGAGAAGCCTGGCCCAGGCCCCTGCGGCTGCTTGCGACCCGGCACCTCCCCACGAGGGAAATACTGTAGTGTCTGGCTAGGCTTCTCCGACGGGATAATCCTCGACAAGTCGAACTCAGGTATTCCCGTCGCCCCGGGACGGATCACCTCCTGCAGCTCTGGATCGGTGAAAACCGAAGGCATATTGTTTCCGAGAACAGTGAAGGAGTCTGGACCGCCAGGGCCTCCAGTCTTGCAAAGTGCTGGATCTGTCGAACTTTGGGGCAGGTTGGTGGGACGCCCCAGAGGTCCTTCTCCGTGGAAGCCCATTCCCGCTGGGAAGTTGCCTTGTCCACCGCTGGGCCCGTTGTGTGGAAATGGCACCTGCTGTGGAGGGGACTGTACAGGAGGGAACCCCTGCGGGAAGCCCAGGCGTCCTTGAGGTACCATTGGAGACTCCTGGGAACCGTGCCCCATCATTGGGTTGTGTGACATCAGGCCGGGTCCCACAGGGACCCCGTGAGGAGGTATATTGGGTCCCATAGCATTTGGAGAGGGCATCTGGTTGTTATGGGAAAGAGGCTGGGTCATTCCCATGGGGCTAAGGGTTGGCATTGGACCCACTGGGTTTGGACCTGAAATTCGAGGGTTCTGAGAATTAATGCCCATTCCTAGGGAAGAAATAAGAAATCACATTTAGAAAACAGTCAGTAGTAATCAATAAAGCTATCAGAGAGCTTTCTGCAAGGTTACCGAGTCTTCATACACAAAAAATCAGTGTCAGTGAAAAAAACATCAACGGTGGCTCTGGAAAATGCTATTTTCACCAGAAAATTGATGCCATGTTCACAGCTGCCCCCCTAAGCTTGTCACTGCCCAATGAAAAAGCGACATTAAGGCCTTCTCTGCAAGTAGTTGGATCTCAATCCAGCCCACACCCCTACTACTTCCCTGGCCATCTAGATGACCCAGGCAGTAATGAACACATCTGTGACAGATTATCAGCATATGGACACTTGTCCACTGGGAAGTGACTGAATCTCCCTTCAAAACTCAAGAAATGATAAATCAGGTAACCCTTGTAAGACTAGGAGGCAGCGATCAACGAGGTTAATGAGCTATCATCATGAACTTATTCAATTAGCCAGCTTCCCCAGGTATATTCAGCCATTCTGCTCATTACTGTGGGAAACAGACAGCAAAGCTACAGGTAAGCTCATCAAGAATTCATTACTGATTGCCAATCTCGTGAAACACCCACTCATCCCCTCTTTCAGCTTTGTTAAGTTCATCAGGTGGAGGGGCTACAGTACACTTTTGTATTAAATAGGTATCCACAAACATTAAGCTATCAGCAAGGACTGAATTTCTCACAGAGACATTCTCATCCCACAAGACAGCCCCAAAGGATAGTGTTTTATTCTACTTTTCCTTTGACTCTCTCTGGTAGGGACCAGGGCATTTTCCCTCAGTCCTGGCTGAGGTCACCTGCCACCACATATTTCCTATATGAAGAGATTTGTGTTTTGAGAAACTGCTCTAACATTCCCTTCTGTAACAAAGGCAATCCACAAAACCCAGGAAAAAACCAGATGATTCAGTGTCAAAGAAAAAACAAAATAACAAACCTTGACGCTTCTATGACACTGCCTTAATACAGGGAAAGAATTGTTTCCTCTGGATAGCACATCATATGTCTGACCCTTATTCCCACGAGCAAGCTTCACTCACAGAAATAATTCCAGTCTGCCGGAGTGGAAATCTCTCCCATATATAAGGGTTTTCTAGATTAGACACTTTCTGAATAGGAAAAAAAATGGTTGCAAGGAGAATTTGTGTCTCCTCATTTCAGAGAATTGCAAGTGCCTTCCTTGAAAACAATCCACAGCTCTATATTCTTCAAGGTTTCTCCCCCATCTCACCATCTTCATTAAGTTTCCACAAAAATCACCCTCAATGTATCGCCCGATTGCTTGGGCCCGTACTTCTTGGAGTTTCTTACCCGGTACGCTGTTCATAGGTGGCAAGTTTGGGGAGCGTGCTGGAGGGGAGTCATCATCTGAGCTGGCCACAGTTTTGATGGCATCATGATAGAGAGGTGTAGAGCTAGGCATGGCAAATTTGGACATCCTTGACATCATGATGGAGAGCGGATTCTGGGAGAGGGTCGGTTCTGGAGGCATTGTGTAAGGACTGCTAGAGGGAAGATTTCCAGGGAGAGTCACAGGAGCAGACTGGCTGACTGTGGAAGGAGGTGGACCACCTTCAGGGTGGGGAAAAAAAAAAACAAAAAAAACCTCAAAGAAAGGAATAGACTTTAAGTTTTTTTCCTTCTTACCATTTTTTTCCTTAAATCCCACCACTGTCTCTCTAGAAAACAGAAAAATTAGAAACCCCTTTCACTGCAAGAGAACATCTGACCAATGCAGTCAATGCCTTTGAAAGGTATCCAGAAACATAAGCCTATTGGTCAAGACGGGTAACATTTGTTATCCAGGATTCTGCACTTCTGCTGGAACTATCTTGAGCCTCTACAAATCCACATGAAGAATTATTAGGTTAAGTCTGAAAATCCTACTATTCAACTTCCACACAGTGAAGACAGACTTAGGTAATGGGTCTAGCCATAAAAAAATGGAAGCTATAGGCATGCAATTTTTTGTGCACCCACCAAATGTCAACTGTACCTCCTCCCCCTTTTTCTTTAGGAGGTATCAAATAAGCAAAAAAACACACGCAGCACAACAAAAGCTGTAGCAGGTATTATACTTCTACATCTGAGTAGATTTCCAAGAAGCTGCATCAGCACCTACAAGTAAAATTCCCTGTTTATGTTTATTTTTAGGTTTTATATATGCACATTTACTGCTCATTCCAGTTAAAGATGTATTCTCTGCACCTACTAGCTTAACACCATCCTTTGCTCTCCCATAACTAGAAATAATTGTACTTCCAATCTCCTTTGTTCTTTGCTGGCGAATTTCACGCCACCCAAATCACATGTGAAGGAAGGATGCTAAACCGAAGTTGTACTGTCACTGAAAGGCCACTGTACTTTCCTCAGCCCCTCCCATCACCTCCGAAAAAGGAAAGGAAGCTAGAGAATACAAAAACATCCTGCCAAAACATTTATGCTTTGAAGAGAGCTGCATGTAAAAGCATTCGTTAAGCACATTATAGAATCACAGCATCATTAAGGCTGGAAAAGACCTCTAAGACCATCTAGTCCAAGTGTCGGCACGGACTAAAGCATCTGGGCTCACGCTGGCCACAGCCTCAGCAGCCACGACGGACACTGACCCCCCAGGCTCCTTTCCTGAGCACAGAGATGTGGCCAGCAATCCTGACCTGGTGCGAGGGGCTGCTCACCCTCCCCACCACTCCCAGCAGCCGCCCCCCGGCCAGCGGCGGCCCGTTACCGGCAGCGGCACTAGAGGGCAACATGGGCAAACGGCTCCGCCGGGGCTGCGGCACCGGGAGCCTGGACAGAGGGGAGCACAGGCTCTGGGTTTTGTTCCAGGAGGGTTTGGGAGAGGGAAGGAGCGGGCAGAGGAGTGCCCCCCAACAGCCCAGAGGCGCTCAGGAGCGGACAGGGCAGTGCCAGCACCCGGACGTCGAGGCCCCAGGCATGTGACGGTGGGGTTTAGCTCTCTCCAAAATGGATGAAGCCTGAGCAATTACGTTAGGTCACTTTTCTGCCTATGATGGTATATCTAGAGAACACCAACCATACCCAGATACACAAATGCTCAGCACGTCCGTGTACGAAGCCTTTTATCTCCATGTGTTGTCACAACATCAGCAGGATCTTCTCCACAAAGCTTCGATCACCAGCAGCTATGGCAGAACAGCCCAAAACCCCAGCCGAGGAGGGATTCCTCCCATTAGAATTCCCCATCTTCACACACCTCCTGAGTGCACCCTTTCACTTCCACATCTTCCGAGCAAGCAGCCCTCACTTCGACATACGGGAGGCGTGATGCAAACCCACAAAAACAGAAGAGCTTTCACTGCACTCGTGTAGCCACCCACTAGACCACCCTCGGGGCACAGTCTCCCTCAAATTGGCAAAGCACTGCCACCCTGAAAGAAACCTCCTCCGTCCCCTTGCTGCATACCCTGGTGTTACCCAATGCGAAGCAAAAAGCCAAACCTGGCTAGCAGAGGTGGCACTCACCCGACTCCACATTCCCCAGCATGGCTGGAGAAGACATGGTGAGAGAAGCCTTGTGGTTCGGAGGAATCCCAGGGCTCTGCAAAGGAGGCTTTGGAGACGAAGTCCATCCGGGAGAAGGTGCAGGGAGAGACGGAGACTTGAGGTGGACAGGAGAAGCAGCAGCAGACCCCAAAACAGGGGGGGACTTAATGGATGCAGCGGCAGCTGCAGCAGTGGG
>NW_009704667.1:18499-32442 GCF_000703405.1 Apaloderma vittatum
ATCCCGTCATGGGAGACTGGACCTGGCGCATCGTGGGGGACTTCAGGGGGTTGATTCCTGGCGAATGCACCTGACCGGCTGCGGAGATATCCAAGGGCTTGCGGCCGAGGCTGCGCTGCGCAGGGGGAGCAGTGTTGAGGCTATTAGGGTTACTGGTGGGATTGAGAGGTAGTGGCGGCATGTGGCTGAGCCGGTTGTTAGTCCTTTGGTCAGGCCCGATCTGTTCTCTGAGATTTCGGAGACCGACTCCTGGGCCCTGAGACATGGGAAGGAAAGGCCTGGGACCCATGCCATACTCCTGCTGCGGGTGCTCCCCAAAAGGCAGCGGCACCATTTTCTGCTGAGAGGAGAGCATCTCCGAGACGCCAGGACGCAGTTTCATCATCTCTTCCGGCCCGACTCCTGCCTCCCTCAGCTTCTGAGGGACCAGGGGTGGGTTGGAGCCCATGCTGACATTCATGCCCATGTCCCCCTTCATGCTGCCGGGGCCCATGCCAAACTCCAGCTCCCTGCTGGAGCCCATTTGCGGGGGCATTCCTTTTGGGAAGTCTCCCCTGGAGGGGCTCATCGGCCCTTCCACCGGCATGCGAGGGAAGATGGGGTTGTTCCCAGGCTCCATGTGTCTCTGGGAGGGCATCATCCTGTTTATCTCCATGCCGGGCCTGATGCCTTCCATGTTCAGGCCAGGAGGGAGGCCCATCTGCTTCTCAGCCAGCTGCTGCTGATAGAGCTCTTCGGGCAGGCCCTGCGGGTTGGGAAACCGCTCCCCTCGGCCAGGGCCACTGAAGACACCCTGGCCAGGAGGGAAGTTTCGGCCGTCTGGGATTTTTGGCACATCATCTGGCCAACTAACTCCTGAAAGCCCAGGCCGGGAGGCGGGATTCGGGACACTGGGGCCCTCCATGTCAGGGTTCATCATTCCTGCAAAACCAGGCAGGCGCATCTGGCTCCCGGGCACGTTGGGATGGGGGGCCATACCCCTGGGGGGCAGAGAGTGCGACATGTTCATGCCTTCAGGGAAGGGCTCTGGACCCCCAGGTCCCCAGCCCTCCCCAGGAGTCATCTGGTAAGGAGGGGGAGGGCCTCGGACCACCCCGCGAGGCCCATGCTGATGGACCATCATGTCCTGTAGGGAACACTGCTGCACGACCACTTGCTCTTGCTTTCTTCGTTTCTCCTCATAAAACTCCTGCTGCAGCTTGAGCCAGGCCACCTGCTCAGGAGTCATGTGGTCCAGGTGGTCTGGGCCTATGGGTCCTGACTGGGAATTCATTGGTGGTGGCCCCATTTCATCTGGGGAAAAAGGCATGTCCCTGTGCCCTTGAGGGCCAAACGGAGCCCCTCCATCTGTCCGAGACCCTGACCCTTTGCCTAAACTTTGGGATTGAGCCATCATGGCCTGTATTGGCCCTTCAGGTTTCTTTTGGGGACCGTCCAGCACCCCAGCATTTGGGGGTGGCCCTCCACTTTGCCCTCCTGCAAACTCCTTCTCATCAGGGAAGAGCATGCGCTGTATGTCTCTCAGGGTCTGCAACGAGCGCTCCCGATGCTCCAGCTGCTCCTGCGACAGTCCATCTGGATTCTCGCCCAAACTGGACGGGTCCCCACCAGACACCTGCTGGGGAGGACCTTTGGGGTCTGCAGCAGAGCTATTGCTACCTTGGGAAACCGGGCTAACTGCTCGGTTATTGGGGGTTGAACTCTGCCCAAACCCTTCTGTCTGCAATGGGGCAGAGTTGGCAGGGCTGCCCACAGACATCACTTTGCTTTCCACGCTGGGACTGTCCTGATCTATGGGACACGGTGGGCCAGTGGATTTGGATACTGGCGCTGACACGGGCGGAGTCGGCTGCATTTTGGCGTTCTGGGGAGGGTTCTGGTCCTGGGCAGGAGGGGGCTGGGGCTGCGGCAGGGGCTTGGGTTCAGTCCGAAGTGCAGTGATCTGGGGATTCTGCAAGAGAAAGCCACACATTGTCACTCGATCTTCTTACAGCTGGGTCACACAAGCAGCAGTGCAAATGAAATGCCCTGTCTCAGCCCCACCAGCCCACACTTTGCAAGAGTAGCCTTCATGCAGCGATTACAGAACAGCATCTTGGCCATACAGAAACCTACTTTGCTCAAGCATTACAACAGGTACCCCCTTGCTTGTGTGCTAGCTCTGCCTGAGCAATGGGTCAGAAATGTGCTACCGAAATGTTTTAAGACTCCAACTCTTCTCTGGATGATCCAAGGTATTAATTTGCAGAAGGCTAGAAAGACAACTGCCTCTCTCTTTTCCACCTTAAAACTTACTTTAGAGTGTAAATAGTCCTCCCTCTCTCTGAATCACATATACACAAGCACATTTACCATTTCCCCTCCCAACCACATGCAGGTATTCCCTACCAAGGGTACAGTGTTTCGTTCCGCCTTGCTGTTTGAAACATTCTGGATATGAAAGGACACGATGGTTTCCACCTGTCCCTTCAGCACAGCTTCTGCAGCCCTGCAGAGACAGACAGACAGGTGCACATATCCAGTTGAAGTGGAGAATCAACTTCTCTTAACTGGTCTCCCTTCTATCCTTCAGCTGGCAGAAGGGAGAAAGACTTAACCACACATATTTCACTCCAGATGACTAGCAAAAGGAAAATGCTTACATCTACAAACTAATCAGTGTTCAGGGTTCATGTCTCAGTTTAAGCCATCACAGCTGCTACTCACTGCATGGATTACAAAACAGTACCTAGCAGCATTTGCAAAAAATAAACCAAAAACACACAAAAACTACACAAAAACCCCCCAAACCAAACCAACAACTAACAAACTCACACCTCAGAGGAAGAACTTCTTCTCAGAGGGCAAGAGGTAGTGACGTTCTCCACTCCAGCCCCTTCAGTATCCCCAAAACAAGTAATCATTTTTTGCTACAACACCACCCTTGATAAAGTGCACTTGAGAATCTCTTAAGAAGAGAGCACAAATATAAGCCCCGCTGTCTGAAGACATTCAAGCATCTACCTACTTACTTGTTGGCCATCTCAGTAGAAAAGACATAAACCACTTTGGATGGAGTCTTCTGCCCACTTGCTGGCTCCAAAGTGGCAGTCAGGCCATGGGAAGGTGTGGAAGACCTTGGGGCTGAAGCATTTGAAGGAGTCATGGAGTGTGGTGTGTGCTGAGACTCCTGGGACTTCACATGATCAGCAGAATTGCAGTCTGGAAGAGGAGAAAGAAGAAAAGAAGGGAATTGCTACCTTGGGAGCTCTTTGAAAATCATTTCTGGGAGCTGATCAGAGCTTTTCCTCCTCTGAAATTTCCTGCTTCTCCCTCAAGCACTAAATAAAGGCAATTCTTCTATTGCACCATGCATCTTCCCCCTAATGCCATGTTGCCCTTTCAGGCACTACTGGGAGAAAGCTCATCTTGTCCCTTTCCAAGGCAAGTGGCAGTTTCCAGAGCCAATCCCTTTAAATCCTCATGGCCACACAGAACAGTAAGAAAACTACACGCTAAAATGAACAAATATAAATACGTCTGTGCCCAAGGAGAACACTCTGTGCAAAGCTACTTTTTTTTTTTCCTCTTCAGCCACCGTAGCCAGGTGACTCAGCAAACAGACAACAGAGGGAAGATGGACAACTGCACATCTAGCCTGATTTTTGCACTGCCTCACAGAGGCAACGTTGGAGCCAGGAACAGAACACAGAAATCCCAACTCTATGGCTTGTGTTACCAGTCAGGGTGCTACAGGTTATGTATCTGTGTTGACAAAACAGGCTTGCATATTGTTCAAAGCCCCAGTTACAACACAGCAGTTCCTGAAAGGCCAAAGGCCAGAAGGAAACCAACAGGTTGCATTTGTACTTTCAAATCCTCTGGGGGAGTTTCAACATTACAATGGAACTTTCCCACCAGAGTCAGGTCTGCACTTTAACTAAGCGTGAACAGGACATTTACCAACGCCAGCTATGACAACCACTCCTCTTCGTCTGCTCTCAAGACCTTTAGACTTCGTTGGCTTGAACTTGCAGAATCCCAGACAAATAAATGTTTCGCTAACACTCACATAGCGAGATTCTCCATCTCACAGAGGACTCGGCCTAATTGTCTGTGCTTGTGCACAAATCCTGGCAAACATACCTTTGATTTCAGGGTCGTCATTAGGAGTCCCAGCTTCCCTCTGTTCAAAGGAGTCTGCCGAAATGCTCCTCTCTCTCTTCCCCTTCCCCTTGGCACCATTTCCAGCCCCATTCTTCAGCCCCATGCTCCCACCTGGGCCAGGGAGCACTTTGGGGGGGTGACCTCCACTTTTGGGGTCACAGGGAGAGGGCTGAGATTGGCTGGTGGAGCCCCCTTGTTTTCCCTGGTTGGAAAATTTGGAATCCAGCTGAGGGTTGCCAGACGGGGACATCACTGTAGGGGGACGGACCATCACCTCCTGCTTTGATTTGGGGCTACTGAGGGCAGAGCAAAAAAAAAGAAAAATAAAAGTGACATCACACATGGATCTGTAGGAACAGATTAGAGAGAAGGAAAAAACAACCACTGCCACCTTTACAAGCTAAAACAATTGCTGACAAATAAAAAATGTCTGCAAGCTTAGAGTCATGGAGGTACTTTTTTGAACGTGCCCTGAAAGGGTTATTATCCAAGATGGGATCTCATTGCTCAAGAAGGCACCAGGGCAAGCTACAGACCTGCCAGATCCCAGGAACTGCTGTCACATGAGGACCTACCTCTGGGGCTTCTGTCAATAAAGACAACGGTTTCTATGTGCACAGAGAAGCACCTCACACCAAGACCGGCTCAGAGTAAACAAACAAGGCACAATAAAGTTCACTTCACCACTCTCCTAGACCCCAACCATACACTGCAGCTCTGATCAGAGCAGACCACCACCCCACCCTTCGCCCCATCCGTTGCACTTCCCTATCCAGTTCTACAGGGAGCACAAGGAAAACCCAGCATTACTGCAGCATTCATCATACATTGGGGCGAGTTGCCAGGAAAATACAAACCTCTGACCGTGAAAACAATTAAACCAGCTACAACCTGCCTCTGAATAAGGAAAGAGAAGGATACCATCTCCCTGCACACTCCTACAAAATGGGGCAGATGAAGCCTCTTTACTTTGACAAAGGAGATTCAGAGCCCTTCCTTCCCTCTTCCACTCAGCAAACCGCATCCTAAAAATACTTTGTTCCACTGGGTTTTACAGATGTATTAGCCACCCCCTTCCTCCTCACCCTCCAGTTACTCCATTGCTATCAGGTCTTCTGCATTCTGCTTTCCCATCATCACTGTCACTTCCAACAGGCAGCACCTGCTAGCATCCTCACTGGGACTCGCACAAGCTGTTTCCTCCTTTGGACAGACACCTGACTCAGAGGCACCCCCCTCTGAATTACTCTTAAGCTCCAGATGACCTCTAGGAGTAAATAATCAAACTTGAGAATGCTGTCAATCAGACCACCTTAAGTCCCTAGACGCTGCTTCGCTTCCCTACTTTTTTCCCCTTCCAAATTAGCGGAGGAGAGAGGCTGACCTGCTGCACTGGCAGGTGAACGACGCAGAGGATCTCGGAGCACAGCTGATCAGTTCTCCAGGCTGCTCAGGCCAATAATATGGAGGAAGTGTTTTGTGTGAAAGTACAGACAGAAAGACCTTCTGCTGCCCAAGTACCCCTCGGGGAAACAGATAATTAGAAGAGGGGGAAGGAAAAAGAATAGACAGACACAGCATGTTTACTCTCCTACAGCCTATTCAGACACCTGATGGCAGGGAGGAGGGAGTGAGGAACGGAGGATCCGCACCTCGCGAGTTTGCAGCTTTCGGCTCACCCTGAGCCTCGCACACGCAGAGCCTCGTCCGCCCTGCGCAGCCAGTGCTCGGGTACTTGCTGGGTCCAAAGGGAGCACAAAGGAGGACCAGTAAGTCACATGCATCAGTCCTCGGCTAACCCCGCAGCAAAGCAGGGACAGCATCACACACCAATCTCAAGCAGCCGACTGCGGGCTTTTCTCCTCACCTCTGTGTGTTGCCTGATGGGGAGTTCCTCACTTTGGGGTTACTGGAATGCATTGACAGAAATCCTGAGCTCACAGTCTCACACACACACAGATGGGCTCCCGTCAAGTTCCTCTGGGGAGCGTGCCGCCAGAGGCAGCGTCGAAGCACTTTCTGCCACCCGCTTCTCTCAATGCCGGCTGTCTGCTTGCCTTTTTTCTCTTTGCTCCTCTCTGGTTTTGCAGTGGGCGCTTCCCTCCTGCAGCTCCAGCATTCTCTAGATGCGTGCCTCCTGCTGCCCAGGGGAAGTCTCGCATCTCCAGGGCACACTGTTAAAAAAAAAAACACCACACACCCCAACAAGGAGAGAAGAGAAAAACAGTGATTCTCCAGGCAGATGCGTCTGGCGCAAAGCAGTAAATGGCCATTGTTCCCCCCATTACTGAGAAGACACGGAAAGAGCTTTCAGATGACTCAGTACATCTGCGTCTTTCAAACCGGAGGCTACCCTGGCTGGCCATTCAGTTTACAGGCAGTCAGGCCATCTTCTCTTCATCCAAAGCAAATCACTCTGGAGTCAACAAAACAAGGAAGCACAACGTATCTGGACACTTTGATTCCGCATCTGTGCTCAGCTTGAAGACACCTCACAGCAAGTAAGACGGAAGCCCAAATTACAAATCCTCAACATGACTTAGCTATCCAGAATTCCCCAGTGAGTGGCTGTAATTTGATATTTCTTATGAACATAAACGGCTCAAATCTTTTCTGTCTCCTTGGTCCAATATAACTAGACATATGTTCAATGATGTGTGTTAAGGGTTGCACAAAGGGAGGAAAATAAAATAAAAGGCCTTCCTGACCACTTGTAAGCAATCAGCCATGTTGTGATTACTCTGAAAATACTACAGGTTAGTCATATCTATCAGAAAGGCCAAAAGATCAGTAGAGAACTACCTGTCTAAATTTGCTCAGCAACACTATAGAGACTATTAAGAAACCCCAAACAAACAACCCAACAAAACAGAAAAAAACCACCAAAATAAAAAAACTCCACACATCCCAATATAAGCACTTTTTCAGCTCCTTTCTAAGAAACTGTATGTATTATGCAGGCAGTAAGACGCATAAAACTGTTTCTGGAGGAGGCAACTATTGAACATCACTGTCTAAATACTTTGGGCTAAATTATTTTGGAACAAATTTCTGTCTTGTTTATGTTTCAACAAAATCTCTCCTGTTCATCTCACCTACTCAGATGCAAATCCACTTAATTTAGAATCTAACCAAGATTTATTGTTAATGTATTAAGCATTGCTAGTTAAATATTACTCAAATGTAAATATTTCCAGTGTTCCTTCTCAGCACCAAAGAAGCAGTTTCTTCTTGTGTGTGTTGAACGAAACAAAATAAATCTCACCAGATTGGGAGCGTCTTGAACTTTATGAAGAAACTACTGTTAAAATTGCATTTAGAAAACAAAAATCAGTTTGCTTATGTGCTGACACCACAGGATTAAGAAACACAGGCACTATATGACCACCTCTGTCCAAGGAGAGTTATCAGTAACTTCTAGTATTGAGCACCATGGTTTTCCAGTTCCCCAAATTTATCTTGTTGCGAGACTGCACCGTTACACTTTTTAGTGTCTTTGCTCTGCTGTACTTTAACATGACAATGCTCCACACTGCAGCTCTCCTCTCTACCACACACCTCCTTCACCACCCAGAGAAATCATCCTGCTCCCTATTCTCACCTCCACTGTACTTTGCAAGCCCATTAATGCAGGGGAATTGTTTCTGCAATAAAGGTCTCGTTTTTAATGCTTCCTATTGGGCACAATCAGATGAACTGCAGCCTGAGCCATGCACTCCAGAGGATCCACATGCCTCTCTGGGGCTATCAGCTGGTTATCCCTCTGATTTTGAGAACAATGTTGCAGTTAATCTATTACTACTGTTACTACAATCATGCTGTAATTCGGACTGGTGCTATACAGATACATTAAAGATGAGAGAACATCTTCAGTTATCTAAACCGCACCGTCTCTGCATGCAAATTTGGCTCCTATGTCTGTTTTGACAACAGAACCATTAACATCGTTGACAGCACCCAATTCCACTTTTCAGAAGAGATTTATTCATCTGCAGAAGCCAGATGAATACTCAGTGATACTTCAGGGTCCTCAGTTAAGGAGCAGGTGTGACTGAAAACAGTGAATTTCAAGTAAAAAAAGGAAAAAGGAACAATAGCATTAAGGTAAGGAGAGCTGTATGCTAAAAGCAGGATGCAGATGTCTGTGTGATGAACTTAAGTATTCTAGCTGTTTCATCCTCTGCTTTTCCCCTTCTGATATTTATACATTATCACTGTAACTTTTATTACGAGAATTTCCTCAGACTCCCGCTCTTGTATGGTGCGATGAGGAAGCATGAAGAACAGAATCAGAATCACACTGGCTACACAACATTTCTGACATCACCAAACTTCCAAGTATTCTGCAGGGGAAAAAAAAAAAAGTTCTGATTTTTTTAACCCTGCTTTTTTCATTATCCAATATACATGTATCTTCCATCTATTAGAATTGATACGCTCTGCAAGGGAAGTGCATCTTCCAATCTCAGTTCAAATTTCTTCTTACCAGAGCAAGCTATAAAGGATACATCAATATATTCATTGGTGGAACAACAGCAACTCAGCTCACTCAGCTTCTCATTTCTGAACACTGGGAATGCACCATTTTTTATACTGTGAAACGGAATGCCTCATGATTTTTCTAAATGCACTTCTAACATATGCATGTCTTGGAATCTAGGATTCAATAACGGAAAAAAAGCTTTGGAGAAATGTATTTTTGCAGCTAGAGTCTGCCTGCCATAGCAAAGCCTTTATCATTGCTCTAAAATTAGAGGCAAGGTCACTGACAGTGAATGGTCAAAACATTTTTCAAGACATTTTGGAGAGCTACACTCAAGACTAATATTTTCAGTATTGCTTTTCAGGTATGCCAGGCAACGGCTGCAGGAAAAAGGTTTAACTGGCCACTTGTTCTCACCACCTCTTTCCTGACCACATCAGTGCAAGATCTTAACTAACCCAAGGGATACAGCAGAAATCTCTATTCAGCTGGATTAGTCCCCTGATCTGGCTGATTGTGTAACCACATCAGTGCCATTGCAAGCTCAAAGGAGGAGGTGAAAAGGTGAAAAGTAGCCTCTCCCCACTTGGTTGCAAGCTTCCAATTTGGATGGCTTAAAATGACTCCAAGCGTCAACCACAGAGACAAAAAGAGATGGACTTGCATTTGTGGAGCTATGATAGGTTCCCCTTTCCAACAAGTAGCTTACCAAGACCCCTGGTGTCACGACACAGCAGTACTCATTGTGGAGGTCATGAGTTATGAACCACTGGTCTCACAAGAAAAGATCACCTGGAAAAAGAAGAGAAGGAAGAGCTTCAGCAACAAGAATGCACAGCCAAGCTATATGCCCCTCCCATGCATTCAGCCACAGAAGCAGAGGAATTAAAACTTGCTGTGAACCACTGACAAGAGAAAGCTGCTGCTCAGACAGACAAGATTTGTCAGCACCAAAAAAGCTACCACTAGACTGGAAGAGTCTGAAGATGTGTGCTGCACATGGAGGGGAAATAGGTCAGATCTGCTTTAGCACTCCCACATTTGAGCTAGCTGGATTCCCATGAGCTCATCTGCACTTACAGAAACTGGCACAAGGATCGGACACGTAACCTTCCCTTCTCTGCACCCACCTCTATTCAAAGGCTCACACCTTCCCCTCACTATGTGCCCAGCAACTTCTGCCAAATCCCTAAGCTTGGTATATTCAACCTCCTCCACAGCGAGACGACATAAATAAAAACATCAAGCACCAGGTAAAGCCAGGTGATCACACCTAGGGGAAAACCAAGAAGGTTTTAGAAGGAGGAAGCACTATCTACTGTTCTGGCAGCTCCTACTTCACATCATTGTGCTACACTACAGGGAGAAGGGAATCCAACTGCAAACCTTCGCAAGTGAGAGACACTGCAAGTTTGCTCAAGATAGAGGGGTTATCCCCCACCTTGAACTACATTTATTTCCTGTAAGGCCAAAGAAGTTCATGGCCCAAGAACTGATCAGCTACACTTTCAGCAACAGAGACAACCCTGCACCAATTAATGTTCACTCACATGTTAAAGCAAGTTTAAGTGCCTGAAAGTTCAGTGATACAAGGAAATGCAGACTCTGAGGAATGGCTTAATAGGGAAATTTGAGTTCAGTAAAGAAAGAGCAACTACCTGTCAGCTTCTCCCACACCCTCTGCAAAAACTGGAGAGGCTGCAGGAACAACAGTATCAATTCAGACAACGCTCGCACTGTCAGGGCCAGCACGGACTCTCAGAACACTCTCGGCTATTTACACAGAGCAGCCAGCCTTGCAGTTGAAGTATGACTGCAAACTGAAATCGCTACCAGAGGTTTTCTGTGTAATCCCAATGCATTCTGCTGACCAGATCTCCCACAAGGAACACAGGAGCTGTTGCAAGGCTCAATTAGTTACGCATTGTGAAACTCTGTGCATATTCTTTTCCCTCCAACGTTCTCCAACTATTATCTTCTGCAGCTTCACCTTAATAATGTAGCAACGTGCTGTCATGTAATCCACTTCAACAAAACCAAACTACAAAGCTAGTCCCAAACAATGCAGCTACATTCTCCACCCAGTCCAGCCAAACCAAACAATGAAATCATCAGCGTGATAGACCATCCTTATCTAGCCAAGTCACACCTGCAGACAGAAGCTGAAACAAACATCTATCGCAACAGGCTGCTTCACCCAGTAAAACCTACCACAGCAGCACAATCCTCCCTGAATCCAATTACCCAGTTGTATCTCCTCTCTCCTTTTCTCCACCCCACCCAACAAAACAATACAGGCTGAGCCATGGCAGTGCCAATACAGACACACCTCTATCATAGCAGTGACAGAAATCGCCTTCTCCCTTGAAAGGGAAATCATGTGAACACCAGCACACATCGGGATGGAGAGACTCCATCACGGCCAACAGTCAGAGCTCTATTACTTGAAACATTCGAGTCCAGTCTGACAAAGAACTAGAGCAGGAGAGCCTTACCGACCATCGCTCAAGACTGCAAGAGGGACACAAATGATCAGACACAATCCACCTTTAAGGCCACCCAGACAGTTATTCCAATGTAAATTCCATCCCCTAGTTTGCTACTTCTGCTGCTCACCTGCACCGTCTTAGCCCACAGGCAGCACAAGACAGCTCGCTTCATAGTGAATTTGAGAGCACAATGGTGAAAGCATGTACACAAGCAGCTATCACAGAGTAACTAAAAAGATACAAAAGCACACCTTCCTTTACCTTTTGGTAAAGTGTTCATGTACTTAGACAAACTAGCCATCACTAAAAGTAAAAAAAACCCCAAACATCTAAACTAGCTTATTCCTACCTTAGGCCCTTAAGGTGGAGAAGCTTGAGAGTAACAAGTGGTCAGATACTTGGAGGTATACAGCATTATAGCTACTTCAGCAGCAACAGCTGCAGTTATCACTGATTCACTTCAGTCTTTTCTCCTTCTTTGAGAAGGAGAATGTGGAGAGATGAAATAAAGACATACCAAATAGACAAAAGTATCAAACTTGTGGCCTTACTGTGACACGAAGCATTAAAGGCATGAAACCTCTTTCTCTGTCTACAAGAAAGAGCATACTTCTTTTTTTTTCCCCATGGCCTTTTTGAGACTGCCAGTCTGTGCTGGACGGGGGGTGGTGAAAAACCCAAAATCAGCATGGAAAAAGAAAAAAGGCTAGAGACACACCACTACGAAAATAAATGGTAACTTCGAGCACAAGCTGAGCCAGCACCCTGAGTTATAGCTGTGACAAGTGGAGTGGGCAAGAAAGGAGAGAGTGGCGTAAGAGACTGCTCTGCAAAGAGCAGCAGCTTCAGGAGGGACCAAGAACAGCAGCACCAGCACCAGGAGCTTTGAGCAACCAACCGCTCATCCTGCTGGCCACCAGGAAGCAAACCCCTGCATGGTCATTCCCCAGTAGATTCGCTGGAGAGGTGAGGTACGGCAATGAATCAGCCAGCGCGCTCCCTCTATGCAATTTTACTGGGAAGGGCACATCCTATGCTTCCAATCAGCCACTTAAGAGGGAGAACAGCTGCACTGGCAAAAGGTGACTCCACTACACCCAGGACACCCCAAGAGCAATCACTGGTTTTCACCACAGTGCCACACTTGCCAGTTTTGTTTAGCATTTGCTTATTTCACACACTTGCAGCTGAACTGCACATTACTTTTTAATAAGCTGCTGCTTAATAAAGTACTTAATTACACACCTCATTGATAAAGAGCACAACTGGGAAACAAGGAGGACGGAGGAAGTTTTATTCAATGCTTTTATTGAACCATCAGACTCTCTTAACATCGTATAAAAGCAAATACATAAAGTGACGTGAGCATCCTCCAACCCACACGCCTCCCCATGACACTGGACGATACAGGCACACGAGACACTCTCCAGTCCCTTCAACTAATCCCAATTTCTAGATGTGCTCCTAACAACGGCTTTGAACCACACCTTTAAAACTGCCCCTACTTCTTAGCAAAAGCTGTTCTCATCTTTTTTCATGAATGCATAAAGCATGTGCTTGCAATACAGCTAGTATTGGACCCACCAGCATTCAAACAGGTTTGTTCAAAAATCCTGCCTTACCTTCTGCACACCAAAAGTGCGTGCTGGACTCAGGAAAGGAACTTCTATGAGACCAAGTTTATCCAACTCCATCCCTTCCAGCCATCACTAACACTTCCGACCCAGCTGAAAACTAACTCTAGATAAGATATAATTAATTTTCAGGGGACAAGCTTCCTGCTTCAGCCAACCAGGTGGCCACATGCTCACTGGCACAAAGGAGGCAGCAGTGACTGATGGCACAGGCATGGATAGGCTTAAACCAGTTATTCAAACATACTTAAATCCTTCTCCTGACAGGTCCCTCTGCTCTTTTTTTTAAAGAAGGGCAGAAAACACACTGGGTACCTAGAGAACTGCTGGGGCTAAAGACATAGTACCAACACACACGTCATCTGGACATAATACAATGCTGCTTGTTCATGCAAGCCATCAGTAGATGGTCTGGCTACCTACTCCTCCTGCTCTTTCCACTGCAGGGTTTGCAGATCTTGTCCTTTAATCAAACTGCACAGTTATCACAGAGCTGACTTTCAGCAGATTTGCTCATGTGCTCCACCTGCCACAAAGGCAATGGCTATTTGCACCATGGTACATGGACCATGCTCTACCCAAAACAGCTGCTAATTTGGGGAAAATACAGTGTTCTGTCATTCTCTAGTAAGCCATAAATATAAATAAATTTCTCAACATCTAGAGCTCACTTGTTAACACTAAGCTGATTAGATAGCAAGTGATGGCCAGTCACCAGTTTTAGCAGTCCTAACTTACCCTGAGAAAGCATGGACTTTTCTATGTTTGACTTGGCAGTAAAATAAAACGTGCACGCATGAAGTCCTCGGTTTCCCAAAACCAAGAATTCCTCCTTATGCACATCAGAGAAATCACTGTTAATCCCAAGTCTGCACAGGATTACCTCTTTGCTCACGTTCTTGTACCAGAAGTGACTCTCAACCAGAAGAATGGAGAGCTTGTCACCTAAACTCATTTTGCTACATGAGTACAGGGACTACACAATCTTCATCCAGCTCCCTAGAAACTGCACAGAGAAAATCACTCCTCTTGTACACCTTGTGCACATGCACCTGCCCGTTAACCTCTAAACCACAGGCAATGGTGCCAGTAACTACCTCCATGCCTTGAAGCACAGAGAAAGGGGCTGAGCAAAGATAGGATCTCTTAAAATTAATACCTTGATGACCACAAGCACATTGACAGGGAAAG